>NW_019263017.1:0-19606 GCF_002742605.1 Olea europaea var. sylvestris | reverse complement strand
TAAGTAATTTTTGGAAATGTAACGACCATTTTGGATTGAACTCACCACTTCGTCGTGACATATGAGGGATTTCGGCCATTTTTGGAAAGAATGAGCACTTTCATATTTGAAACGCTTGGATAGTCGGCGTACGAAGAATCGAGCGTAACTTTTGCACACGATGTCCGTTTTGGGCCCATAAGTACTTTTTGGAAATGTAGCGACCGTTTTGGATTGAACTCACCACTTCATCGTGACGTATGAGGGATTTCGGCCATTTTTTGAAATAATGAGCACTTTTATATTTGGAACGCTTGGATAGTCAGCGTACGAAGAATCGAGCGTAACTTTTGCACACGGTGTCCGTTTTGGGCCCATAAGTACTTTTTGGAATTGTAGCGACCGTTTTGGATTCAACTCACCACTTCGTCATGACGTATGAGAGATTTCGGCCATTTTTCGAATGAATGAGCACTTTCATATTTGGAACGCTTGGATAGTCGGCGTACAAAAATCGAGCTTAACTTTTGCACAGGATGTCCGTTTTGGGCCCATAAGTACTTTTTGGAAATGTAGCGACCATTTTGATTTGAACTCACCACTTCGTCATGACGTAGGAATGATTTTATCCATTTTTCGAAAGAATGAGCACTTATATATTTGGAACGCTTGGATAGTCGACGTACGAAGAATCGAGCGGAACTTTTGCACACGGTGTCCATTTTGGGCCCGTAAGTAATTTTTGGAAATGTAACGACCATTTTGGATTGAACTCACCCCTTCGTCGTGACATATGAGGAATTTCGGCCATATTTTGAAAGAATGAGCACTTTCATATTTGAAACGCTTGGATAGTCGGCGTACGAAGAATCGAGCGTAACGTTTGCACATGATGTCCGTTTTGGGCCCATAGGTACTTTTTGGAAATGTAGCGACCGTTTTGGATTGAACTCACCACTTCGTCGTGATGTAGGAGGGATTTTGGCTGTTTTTGGAGAGAACGAGCACTTTTATATTTGGAACGCTTGGATAGTCGGCGTACGAAGAATCGAGTGTAACTTTTGCACACGGTGTCCGTTGTGGGCCCATAAGTACTTTTTGGAAATGTAGCGACCGTTTTGGATTGAACTCACCACTTCGTCGTGACGTAAGAGGGAATTCGATCATTTTTCCAAAGAATGAGCAATTTTGTATTTGGAACGCTTGGACAGTCGGCGTACGAAGAATCGAGCGTAACTTTTGCACATGATGTCCGTTTTGGGCCCATAAGTACTTTTTGGAAATGTAACGACCGTTTTGGATTGAACTCACCACTTCATCGTGATGTAGGAGGGATTTTGGCCGTTTTTGGAGAGAACGAGCACTTTTATATTTGGAACGCTTGGATAGTCGGCGTACGAAGAATCGAGTGTAACTTTTGCACACGGTGTCCGTTGTGGGCCCATAAGTACTTTTTGGAAATGTAGCGACCGTTTTGGATTGAACTCACCACTTCGTCGTGACGTAAGAGGGATTTCAGTTCGTTTTTCGAAAGAATGAGTACTTTTATATTTGGAATGCTTGGACAATCGGCGTACGAAGAATCAAGCATAACTTCTGCACAGGATGTCCGTTTCGGACCCATAAGTACATTTTGGAAATGTAGCGACCGTTTTGATATGAACTCACCACTTCATCGTGACGTAGGTGGGATTTTCGCCATTTTTTGAAAGAATGAGCACTTTTATATTTGGAACGCTTGGATAGTCGGCGTATGAAGAATCGAGCGTAACTTTTGCACACGGTTTCCGTTTAGGGCCCATAAGTACTTTTTGGAAATGTTGCGACCGTTTTAGATTGAACGCACATCTTCGTCATGACTTATGAGGGATTTCGGCCATTTTCTGAAAGAATGAACACTTTTATATTTGGAACGCTTGGATAGTCGGCGTACGAATAATCGAGCGTAACTTTTGTACACGATGTCCGTTTTGGGCCCATAAGTACTCTTTGAAAATGTAGCGACCGTTTTGGATTGAACTCACCACTTCGTCATGACGTAGGAGGAATTTTGGCCATTTTTTGAAAGAATGAGCACTTTTATATTTGGAACGCTTGGATAGTCGGCGTACGAAGAATTGAGCATAACTTTTGCACACGGTTTCCGTTTTGGGCCCATAAGTACTTTTTGGAAATGTAGCGACCGTTTTGGATTGAACTCACCACTTCATCGTGACGTATGAGGGATTTCGGCCATTTTTTGAAATAATGAGCACTTTTATATTTGGAATGCTTGGATAGTCGGCGTACGAAGATTCGAGCGTAACCTTTGCACACAGTGTCCGTTTTGGGCCCATAAGTAATTTTTGGAAATGTAGCGACCGTTTTGGATTCAACTCACCACTTCGTCGTGACGTATGAGAGATTTCGGCCATTTTTCGAATGAATGAGCACTTTTATATTTTGAACGCTTGGATAGTCGGCGTACAAAAATCGAGCTTAACTTTTGCACAGGATGTCCGTTTTGGGCCCATAAATACTTTTTGGAAATGTAGCGACCATTTTGATTTGAACTCACCACTTCGTCGTGACGTAGGAATGATTTTAACCATTTTTCGAAAGAATGAGCACTTATATATTTGGAGCGCTTGGATAGTCGGCGTACGAAGAATCGAGCGGAACTTTTGCACACGGTGTCCATTTTGGGCCCGTAAGTAATTTTTGGAAATGTAACGACCATTTTGGATTGAACTCACCACTTCGTCGTGACATATGAGGGATTTCGGCCATTTTTTGAAAGAAATAGCACTTTCATATTTGAAACGCTTGGATAGTCGGCGTACGAAGAATCAAGCGTAACTTTTGCACATGATGTCCGTTTTGGGCCCATAGGTACTTTTTGGAAATGTAGCGACCGTTTTGGATTGAACTCACCACTTCGTCGTGATGTAGGAGGGATTTTGTCCATTTTTGGAGAGAACGAGCACTTTTATATTTGGAACGCTTGGATAGTCGGCGTACAAAGAATCGAGTGTAACTTTTGCACACGGTGTCTGTTGTGGGCCCATAAGTACTTTTTGGAAATGTAGCGACCGTTTTGGATTGAACTCACCACTTCGTCGTGACATAAGAGGGAATTCGATCATTTTTCGAAAGAATGAGCACTTTTATATTAGGAACGCTTGGAGAGTCGGCGTACGAAGAATCGAGCGTAACTTTTGCACATGATGTCCGTTTTGGGCCCATAAGTACTTTTTGAAAATGTAGCGACCGTTTTGGATTGAACTCACCAGTTCATCGTGATGTAGGAGGGATTTTGGCCGTTGTTGGAGAGAACGAGCACTTTTATATTTGGAACGCTTGGATAGTCGGCGTACGAAGAATCGAGTGTAACTTTTGCACACGGTGTCCGTTGTGGGCCCATAAGTACTTTTTGGAAATGTAGCGACCGTTTTGGGTTGAACTCACCACTTCATCGTGACGTAAGAGGGAATTCGATCATTTTTCGAAAGAATGAGCACTTTTATATTTGGAACGTTTGGATAGTTGGCGTACGGAGAATCGAGTGTAACTTTTGCACAGGATATCCGTTTCGGACCCATAAGTACTTTTTGGAAATGTAGCGACCGTTTTGGATTGAACTCACCACTTCGTCGTGACGTCTGAGGGATTTCGGCCATTTTTCGAAGGAATCAGCACTTTTAAATTTGGAACGCTTGGATAGTCGGCGTACGAAGAATCGAGCGTAACTTTTGCATACGGTGTCCGTTTTGGGCCCATAAGTACTCTTTGGAAATGTAGCGACCGTTTTGGATTGAACTCGCCACTTCATTGTGACATATGAGGGATTTTGGCCATTTTTTGAAAGAATGAGCCCTTTTATATTTGGAACGCTTGGATAGTCGGCGTACGAAGAATCGAGCGTAACTTTTGCACACGGTGTCCGTTTTGGGCCCATAAGTACTTTTTGGAAATGTAGCGACCCTTTTGGATTGAGCTTCCCACTTCGTCGTGACGTAGGAGGGATTTTGGCCGTTTTTCGAAAGAATGAGCACTTTTATATTTGGCACGCGTGGATAGTCGGCGTACGAAGGATCAAGCGTAACTTTTGCACACGATGTCCGTTTTGGGCCCATATGTACTTTTTGGAAATGTAGCGATCGTTTTGGATTGAACTCACCACCTCGTCATGACGTATGAGGGAATTTGGCCATTTTTCAAAAGAATGAGCACTTTTATATTTGGAACGCTTGGATAGTCGGCGTACGAAGAATCGAGCGTAACTTTTACACACGGTGTCCGTTGTGGGCCCATAAGTACTTTTTGAAAATGTAACGACCGTTTTGGACTGAACTCACCACTTCATCGTGATGTAAGAGGGATTTTGGTCATTATTCGAACGAATGAGCACTCTATATTTGGAACGCTTTGATAGTCGACGTATGAAGAATCGAGCGTAACTTTTACACACAGTGTCCATTTTGGATTGAACTCACCACTTCC
Source organism: Olea europaea var. sylvestris (assembly GCF_002742605.1). Lineage (NCBI taxonomy): Eukaryota > Viridiplantae > Streptophyta > Magnoliopsida > Lamiales > Oleaceae > Olea > Olea europaea. Next base: position 15,145 of record NW_019263017.1, on the reverse strand, counting down.
TCGTGACGTAAGAGGGATTTTGGCCATTTTTCAAAAGAACGAGAACTTTTATATTAGGAACGCTTGGATAGTCGCCGTACGAAGAATCGATCATAACTTTTGCACACGGTGTCCGCTGTGGGCCCATAAGTACATTTTGGAAATGTAGGGACCGTTTTGGATTGAACTCACCAGTTCGTCGTGACATAAGAGGGATTTCGGTCGTTTTTCGAAAGAATGAGCACTTTTATATTTGGAACGCTTGGATAGTCGGCGAACGAAGAATCGAGCGTAACTTTTGTACACGATGTCCGTTTCGGACCCATAAGTACTTTTTGAAAATTTAGCTACCGTTTTGGATTGAACTCACCACTTCATCGTAACGTATGAGGGATTTCGGCCGTTTTCCGACGGAATGAGCACGTTTATATTTGGAACGCTTGGATAGTCGGCGTACGAAGAATCGAACGTAACTTTTGCACACGATGTCTGTTTTAGGCCCATAACTACTTTTTGGAAATGTAGTGACCGGTTTGGATTGAACTCACCACTTCATCGTGACGTAGGAGGGATTTTGGCCATTTCTCGAGAGAACGAGCACTTTTATATTTGGAATGCTTGGATAGTCGGCGTACGAAAAATCGAGCGTAACTTTTGCAAACGGTGTCCGTTGTGGGCCCATAAGTACTTTTTGAAAATGTAGTGACCGTTTTGGATTGAACTCACCACTTTGTCGTGACGTAAGAGGGATTTTGGTCATTTTTTGAAAGAATGAGCACTTTTATATTTGGAACGCTTGGATAGTCGGCGTACGAAGAATAGAGTGTAACTTTTGCACAGGATGTCCATTTCGGACCCATAAGTACTTTTTGAAAATGTAGCGACCGTTTTGGATTGAACTCTCCTCTTCATAGTGATGTATGAGGGATTTCGGTCATTTTTCGAAGGAATGAGCACTTTTATATTTGGAACGCTTGGATAGTCGACGTACGAATAATCGAGCGTAACTTTTGCGCATGGTGTCCGTTTTGGGCCCATAAGTACTTTTTGGAAATGTAGCGACCATTTTGGATTGAACCCGCCACTTCGTCGTGACATATGAGGGATTTCAGCCATTTTTTGAAAGAATGAGCACTTTTATATTTGGAACGCTTGGATAGTCGGCGTTCGAAGAATCGAGCGAAACTTTTGCACACGGTGTCCGTTTTGGGCCCATAAGTACTTTTTGGAAATGTAGCGACCGTTTTGGATTGAACTCACCACTTCGTCGTGACATAGGAGGGATTTTGGCTATTTTTCGAGAGAACGAGCAATTTTATATTTGGAGCGCTTAGATAGTCGACGTACGAAGAATCGCGCGTAACTTTTGTACACGGTGTCCGTTGTGGGCCCATAAGTACTTTTTGGAAATGTAGCGACCATTTTGGGTTGAACTCACCACTTTGTCGTGAAGTAAGAGGGATTTCGATTGTTTTTCGAAAGAATGAGCACTTTTATATTTGGAACGCTTGGATAGTCTGCGTATGAAGAATGGAGCGTAACTTTTGCACAGGATGTCCGTTTCGGACCCATAAATTCTTTTCGGAAATATAGCCACCGTTTTGGATAGAACTCACCACTTCGTCATGGGATTTCGGCCATTTTTCGAACGAATGAGTACTTTTATATTTGGAAGGCTTGGATAGTCGGCGTACGAAGAATCGAGCGTAACTTTTGCACACGATGTCCGTTTTGGGCCCATAAGTACTTTTCGAAAATGTAGCGAGCGTTTTTTATTGAACTCACCACTTCGTCGTGACGTATGAGGGATTTTGGCCATTTTTCGAAACAATGAGCACTATTATATTTGGAACGCTAGGATAGTCGGCGTACGAAGAATCAAGTGGAACTTTTGCACACGGTGTCCGTTTTGGGCCCATAAGTACTTTTTGGAAATGTAGCGACCGTTTTGGATTGAACTCGCCACTTCGTCGTGACGTATGAGGGATTTCGGCCATTTTTCGAAAGAATGAGCACTTTTATATTTGGAACGCTTGGATAGTCGGCGTACGAAGAATCGAGCGTAACTTTTGTACACGGTGTCTGTTTTGGGCCCATAAGTACTTTTTGGAAATGTAGCGACCGTTTTGGGTTGAACTCACCACTTCGTCTTGACGTATGAGGCAATTCGGCCATTTTTCGAAAGAATGATCACTTTATATTTGGAACGCTTGGATAGTCTGTGTACGAAGAATGGAGCGTAACTTTGGTGCACGGTGTCCGTTTCGGACCCATAAGTACTTTTCGAAAATATCGCCACCGTTTTGGATTGAACTCACCACTTCGTCATGGGATTTCGGCCATTTTTTGAACGAATGAGCACTTTTATATTTGGAAGGCTTGGATAGTCGGCGTACGAAGAATCGAGCGTAACTTTTGCACACGATGTCCGTTTTGGGCCCATAAGTACTTTTCGGAAATGTAGCGACCGTTTTTTATTGAACTCACCACTTCGTCGTGACGTATGAGGGATTTCGGCCATTTTTCGAAACAATGAGCACTATTATATTTGGAACGCTTGGATAGTCGGCGTACATTGAATCGAGCGTAACTTTTGCGCAAGGTGTCCGTTTTGGGCCCATAAGTACTTTTTGGAAATGTAGCGAACGTTTTGTATTGAACTCACCACTTCATCGTGACGTAATAGGGATTTCGGTTCATTTTTCGAAAGAATGAGCACTTTTATATTTGGCACGCTTGGATAGTCGGCGTACGAAGGATCAAGCGTAACTTTTGCACACGGTGTCCGTTTTGGGCCCATAAGTACTTTTTGGAAATGTAGCGACCGTTTTGGATTGAACTCACCACTTCGTCGTGAAGTAAGAGGGATTTCGGTCGTTTTTCGAAAGAATGAGCACTTTTATATTTGGAACGATTGGATAGTCTGCGTACGAAGAATCGAGCGTAACTTTTGCACAGGATGTCCGTTTCGGACCCATAAGTACTTTTTGGAAATGTAGCGACCGCTTTGGATTGAACTCAACACTTCGCCGTGATGTATGAGGGAGTTTCGTCATTTTTCGAAAGAATGAGCACTTTTATATTTGCAACGCTTGGATAGTCAGCGTACGAAGAATCGAGCGTAACTTTTGCACACGGTGTCTATTTTGGGCCCATAAGTACTTTTTGGAGATGGAGCGACTGTATTGGATTGAACTCACCCCTTCGTCGTAACGTTTGAGGGATTTCAGCCATTTTTCAAAAAAATGAGCACTTTTATATTTGGAACGCTTGGATAGTCGACGTACGAAGTATCGAGCGTAACTTTTGCACACGGTGTCCGTTTTGGGCCCATAAGTACTTTTTGGAAATGTAGCGACCATTTTGGATTGAACTCACCTCTACGTCGTGACGTATGAGGGATTTCGGCCATTTTCTGAAAGAATGAGCACTTTTATATTTGGAACGCTTGGATAGTCGGCGTACGAAGAATCGAGTGTAACATTTGTACAGGATGTCCGTTTTGGGCCCATAAGTACTTTTTGGAAATGTAGCGACCGCTTTGGATTGAACTCACCACTTCGCCGTGATGTATGAGGGAGTTTCGTCATTTTTCGAAAGAATGAGCACTTTTATATTTGGAACGCTTGGATAGTCTGCGTACGAAGAATCGAGCATAACATTTGCCCACGGTGTCCGTTTTGGGCCCATAAGTACTTTTTGGAAATGTAGCGACCCTTTTGGATTGAACTCACCACTTCGCCGTGACGTATGAGGGATTTTGGACGTTTTTCGAAAGAATGAGCACTTTTATATTTGGAACGCTTGGATAGTCGACATACGAAGAATCAAGCGTAACTTTTGCACACGGTATCCGTTTTGGGCCCATAAGTACTTTTTTGAAATGTAGCGAGCGTTTTGGATTCAACTCACAACTTCGTTGTGACGTATGAGAGATTTCGGCCATTTTTCGAATGAATGAGCACTTTTATATTTGGAACGCTTGGATAATCGGCGTACGAAAATCGAGCGTAACTTTTGCACAAGATGTCTGTTTTGGGCCCATAAGTACTTTTTGGAAATGTAGCGACCATTTTGATTTGAACTCACCACTTCGTCGTGACGTAGGAACGATTTTAACCATTTTTCGAAAGAATGAGCACATATATATTTGGAACGCTTGGATAGTCGGCGTACGAAGAATCGAGCGGAACTTTTGCACACGGTGTCCGTTTTGGGCCCGTAAGTAATTTTTGGAAATGTAGCAACCGTTTTGGAATGAACTCACCATTTCGTCGTGACATATGAGGGATTTCGGCCATTTTTCGAAAGAATGAGCACTTTTATATTTGAAACTCTTGGATAGTCGGCGTACGAAGAATCGAGCGTAACTTTTGCACACGGTGTCCGTTTTGGGCCCATAAGTACTTTTTGGAAATGTAGCGACCGTTTTGGATTGAACTCACCACTTCGTCGTGACATAGGAGGGATTTTGGCCATTTTTTGAGAGAACGAGCAATTTTATATTTGGAGCGCTTAGATAGTCGGCGTACGAAGAATCGAGCGTAACTTTTGCACACGGTGTCCGTTGTGGGCCCATAAGTACTTTTTGGAAATGTAGCGACCGTTTTGGATTGAACTCACTACTTCGTCGTGACGTAAGAGAGATTTCGATCATTTTTCGAAAGAATGAGCACTTTTATATTTGGAATACTTGGATAGTCGGCGTACGAAGAATCGAGCGTAACTTTTACACAGGATGTCCGTTTCGGACCTTTAAGTACTTTTTGGAAATATAGCGATCGTTTTGGATTGAACTCACCCCTTTATCGTGACGTATGAGGGATTTCGGCCGTTTTCCAAAGGAATGAGCACTTTTTTATTTGGAACGCTTGGACAGTCAGCGTACGAAGAATCAAGCGTAACTTTTGCACATGATGTCCATTTCGGACCCATAAGTACATTTTGGAAATGTAGCGACCGTTTTGATTTGAACTCACCACTTCATAACGACGTAGGAGGGATTTTGGCCGTTTTTCGAAAGAATGAGCACTTTTATATTTGGAACGCTTGGATAGTCGGCGTACGAAGAATCGTTTTGGCCTTTTTCTGAAAGAATGAGCACTTTTATATTTGGAACGCATGGATAGTCATCGTACGAAGAATCTAGCGCAACTTTTGCAAACGATGTCCGTTTTGGGACCATAAGTACTTTTTGGAAATGTAGCGACCATTTTGGATTGAACTCACCACTTCGTCGTGACTTATGAGGGATTTCGGCCATCTTCTGAAAGAATGAGCACTTTCACATTTGGAACGCTTGGATAGTCGGCGTACGAAGAATCGGGCGTAACTTTTGCACACGGTGTTCGTTGTGGGCCCATAAGTACTTTTTGGAAATGTAGCGACCATTTTGGATTGAACTCACCACTTCGTCGTGACGTAAGAGGGATTTCGATCGTTTTCCAAAAGAATGAGCACTTTTATATTTGGAGCGCTTGGATAGTCGGCGTATGAAGAATCGAGCGTAACTTTTGCACACGGTGTCCGTTATGGGCCCATAAGTGCTTTTTGGAAATGTAGCAACCGTTTTGGATTGAACTAACCACTTCGTCGTGACGTATGAGGGATTTCTATCGTTTTTCGAAAGAATGAGCACTTTTATGTTTGGAACGCTTGATAGTCGGCGTACGAAGAATCGAGCATAACTTTTGCACACGGTGTCCGTTTTGGGCCCATAAGTACTTTTTGGAAACGTAGCGACCGTTTTGGATTGAAACTGCCACTTCGTCGTGACATATGAGGGATTTTGGCCTTTTTCTGAAAGAATGAGCACTTTTATATTTGGAACGCTTGGATAGTCGGCGTTCGAAGAATCGAGCGTAACTTTTGAACACGATGTCCGTTTTGGTCCTATAAGTACTTTTTGGAAATGTAGTGACCGCTTTAGATTAAAATCACCACTTCGTCGTGACGTAGGAGGGATTTTGGCCATTTTTTGAAAGAATGAGCACTTTTATATTTGGCACACTTGGATAGTCGGCGTACGAAGGATCAGGCGTAACTTTTGCACACGGTGTCCGTTTTGGGCCCATAAGTACTTTTTTGGAATGTAGCGACCGTTTTAGATTGAACTCACCACTTCGTCGTGACTTATGAGGGATTCAGCCATATTCTGAAAGATGGAGCACTTTTATATTTGGAACGCTCGGATAGTCGGGGCACGAAGAATCGAGCGTAACTTTTGCACACGATGTCTGTTTTGGGCCCATAAGTACTTTTTCGAAATGTGGCGACAGTTTTGGATTGAACTCACCACTTCGTCGTAACGTAGGAGGGATTTTGGCCATTTTTCGAGAGAACGAGCACTTTTATATTTGGAACGCTTGGATAGTCGTCGTACGAAGAATCGAGCGTAACTTTTACACACGGTGTCCGTTGTGGGACCATAAGTGCTTTTTGGAAATATAGCAACCATTTTGGATTGAACTAACCACTTCGTCGTGACATATGAGGGATTTCGGTCATTTTTCGAAAGAATGAGCACTTTTATGTTTGGAACGCTTGGATAGTCCGCGTACGAAGAATCGAGCATAACTTTTGCACACGGTGTCCGTTTTTGGCCCATAAGTACTTTTTGGAAATGTAGCGACCGTTTTGAATTGAACCCGCCACTTCGTCGTGACATATGTGGGATTTCGGCCATTTTCTGAAAGAATGAGCTCTTTTATATTTGGAACGCTTGGATAGTCAGCGTTCGAAGAATCGAGCGTAACTTTTGCACACGATGTCCATTTTGGTCCCATAAGTACTTTTTGGAAATGTAGCGACCGCTTTGGATTGAAATCACCACTTCGTCGTGACGTAGGAGGGATTTTGGCCATTTTTCGAAAGAATGAGCACTTTTATATTCAGCACGCTTGGATAGTCGGCGTACGAAGGATCAAGCGTAACTTTTGCACACGGTGTCCGTTTTGGGCCCATAAGTACTCTTTTGAAATGTAGCGACCGTTTTGGATTGAACTCACTACTTCGTCGTGACGTAAGAGAGATTTCGATCATTTTTCGAAAGAATGAGCACTTTTATATTTGGAATGCTTGGATAGTCGGCGTACGAAGAATCGAGCGTAACTTTTACACAGGATGTCCGTTTCGGACCTTTAAGTACTTTTTGGAAATGTAGCGATCGTTTTGGATTGAACTCACCACTTTATCGTGACGTATGAGGGATTTCGGCCGTTTTCCAAAGGAATGAGCACTTTTTTATTTGGAACGCTTGGACAGTCAGCGTACGAAGAATCAAGCGTAACTTTTGCACATGATGTCCATTTCGGACCCATAAGTACATTTTGGAAATGTAGCGACCGTTTTGATTTGAACTCACCACTTCATAGTGACGTAGGAGGGATTTTGGCCGTTTTTCGAAATAATGAGCACTTTTATATTTGGAACGCTTGGATAGTCGGCGTACGAAGAATCGAGGGTAACTTTTACACACGGTGTCCGTTTAGGGCCCATAAGTACTTTTTGGAAATGTAGCGACCGTTTTGGATTGAACTCACCACTTCGTCGTAACATATGAGGGATTTCGGCCATTTTCTGAAAGAATGAGCACTTTTATATTTGGAACGCATGGATAGTCATCGTACGAAGAATCTAGCGCAACTTTTGCAAACGATGTCCGTTTTAGGCCCATAAGTACTTTTTGGAAATGTAGCGACCATTTTGGATTGAACTCACCACTTCGTCGTGACGTACGAGGGATTTTGGCCATTTTTTGAGAGAACGAGCACTTTTATATTTGGAACGCTTGGATAGTCGGCGTACGAAGAATCGGGCGTAACTTTTGCACACGGTGTTCGTTGTGGGCCCATAAGTACTTTTTGGAAATGTAGCGACCATTTTGGATTGAACTCACCACTTCGTCGTGACGTAAGAGGGATTTCGATCGTTTTCCGAAAGAATGAGCACTTTTATATTTGGAGCGCTTGGATAGTCGGCGTATGAAGAATCGAGCGTAACTTTTGCACACGGTGTCCGTTATGGGCCCATAAGTGCTTTTTGGAAATGTAGCAACCGTTTTGGATTGAACTAACCACTTCGTCGTGACGTATGAGGGATTTCTATCGTTTTTCAAAAGAATGAGCACTTTTATGTTTGGAACGCTTGATAGTCGGCGTACGAAGAATCGAGCATAACTTTTGCACACGGTGTCCGTTTTGGGCCCATAAGTACTTTTTGGAAACGTAGCGACCGTTTTGGATTGAAACTGCCACTTCGTCGTGACATATGAGGGATTTTGGCCTTTTTCTGAAAGAATGAGCACTTTTATATTTGGAACGCTTGGATAGTCGGCGTTCGAAGAATCGAGCGTAACTTTTGAACACGATGTCCGTTTTGGTCCCATAAGTACTTTTTTGAAATGTAGTGACCGCTTTGGATTAAAATCACCACTTCATCGTGACGTAGGAGGGATTTTGGCCATTTTTCGAAAGAATGAGCACTTTTATATTTGGCACACTTGGATAGTCGGCGTACGAAGGATCAGGCGTAACTTTTGCACACGATGTCCGTTTTGGGCCCATAAGTACTTTTTTGGAATGTAGCGACCGTTTTGGATTGAACTCACCACTTCGTCGTGACTTATGAGGGATTCAGCCATATTCTGAAACATGGAGCACTTTTATATTTGGAACGCTCGGATAGTCGGGGCACGAAGAATCGAGCGTAACTTTTGCACACGATGTCTGTTTTGGGCCCATAAGTACTTTTTCGAAATGTGGCGACAGTTTTGGATTGAACTCACCACTTCGTCGTGACGTAGGAGGGATTTTGGCCGTTTTTCGAGAGAACGAGCACTTTTATATTTGGAACGCTTGGATAGTCGGCGTACGAAGAATCGAGCGTAACTTTTGCACACGGTGTCCGTTGTGGGCCCATAAGTGCTTTTTGGAAATATAGCAACCGTTTTGGATTGAACTAACCACTTCGCCGTGACGTATGAGGGATTTCAGTCATTTTTTGAAAGAATGAGCACTTTTATGTTTGGAACGCTTGGATAGTCGGCGTACGAAGAATCGAGCATAACTTTTGCACACGGTGTCCGTTTTGGGCCCATAAGTACTTTTTGGAAATGTAGCGACCGTTTTGGATTGAAACTGCCACTTCGTCATGACATATGAGGGATTTCGATCGTTTTCTGAAAGAATGAGCACTTTTATATTTGGAACGCTTGGATAGTCGGCGTTCGAAGAATCGAGCGTAACTTTTGAACACGATGTCCGTTTTGGTCCCATAAGTACTTTTTGGAAATGTAGCGACCGCTTTGGATTGAAATCACCACTTCGTCGTGACGTAGGAGGGATTTTGGCCATTTTTCGAAAGAATGAGCACTTTTATATTTGGCACACTTAGATAGTCGGCGTACGAAGGATCAAGCGTAACTTTTGCACACGGTGTCCGTTTTGGGCCCATAAGTACTTTTTTGGAATGTAGCGATCGTTTTGGATTGAACTCACCACTTCGTCGTGACTTATAAGGGATTTCAGCCATATTCTGAAAGATGGAGCACTTTTATATTTGGAACGCTCGGATAGTCGGCGCACGAAGAATCGAGCGTAACTTTTGCACACGATGTCTGTTTTGGGCCCATAAGTACTTTTTGGAAATGTAGCGACAGTTTTGGATTGAACTCACCACTTCGTCGTGACGTAGAAGGGATTTTGGCCGTTTTTCGAGAGAACGAGCACTTCTATATTTGGAACGCTTGGATAGTCGTCGTACGAAGAATCGAGCGTAACTTTTGCACACGGTGTCCGTTGTGGGACCATAAGTGCTTTTTGGAAATATAGCAACCGTTTTGGATTGAACTAACCACTTCGTCGTGACATATGAGGGATTTCGGTCATTTTTCGAAAGAATGAGCACTTTTATGTTTGGAACGCTTGGATAGTCGGCGTACGAAGAATCGAGCATAACTTTTGCACACGGTGTCCATTTTTGGCCCATAAGTACTTTTTGGAAATGTAGCGACCGTTTTGGATTGAACCCGCCACTTCGTCGTGACATATGTGGGATTTCGGCCATTTTCTGAAAGAATGAGCTCTTTTATATTTGGAACGCTTGGATAGTCAGCGTTCGAAGAATAGAGCGTAACTTTTGCACACGATGTCCGTTTTGGTCCCATAAGTACTTTTTGGAAATGTAGCGACCGCTTTGGACTGAAATCACCACTTCGTCGTGACGTAGGAGGGATTTTGGCCATTTTTCGAAAGAATGAGCACTTTTATATTCAGCACGCTTGGATAGTCGGCGTACGAAAGATCAAGCGTAACTTTTGCACACGGTGTCCGTTTTGGGCCCATAAGTACTCTTTGGAAATGTAGCGACCGTTTTGGGTTGAACTCACCACTTCGTCGTGAAGTAAGAGGGATTTTGGTCATTTTTCGAAATAATGAGCATTTTTATATTTGGAATGCTTGGATAGTCTGCGTACGAAGAATCAAGCGTAACTTTTGCACAGGATGTCCGTTTCGGACCCATAAGTACTTTTTGGAAATGTAGCGACCGTTTTAGATTGAACTCACCACTTCGTTGTGAAGTATGACGGATTTCGGCCATATTTCAAAAGAATGAACACTTTTATATTTGCAATGCTTGGATAGTCGGCGTACAAAGAATCAAGCGTAACTTTTGCACACGGTGTCCGTTTTGGGCCCATAAGTACTTTTTGGAAATCTAGCGACCGTATTGGATTGAACTCACCACTTCATCGTGACGTATGAGGGATTTCAGCCATTTTTTGAAAGAATGAGCACTTTTACATTTGGAACACTTGGATAGTCGGCGTACAAAGAATCGAGCGTAACTTTTGCACACAGTGTCCATTTTGGGCCCATAAGTACTTTTTGGAAATGTAGCGACCGTTTTGGATTGAACTCACCACTTCGTCGTGACGTAAGAGGGATTTCGGTCATTTCTCGAAAGAATGAGTACTTTTATATTTGGAATGCTTGGATAGTCGGCGTACGAAGAGTCGAGCGTAACTTTTGCACAGGATGTCCGTTTCGGACCCATAAGTACTTTTTGGAAATGCAGCGACCGTTTTGGATTGAACTCACCCCTTCATCGTGACGTATGAGGGATTTCGGCCATTTTTCGAAGGAATGACCACTTTTATATTTGGAACGCTTGGATAGTCGGCGTACGAAGAATCGAGCGTAACTTTTGCACACGGTGTCCGTTTTGGGCCCATAAGTACTTTTTGGAAATGTAGCGACCGCTTTGGATTGAAATCACCACTTCGTCGTGACGTAGGAGGGATCTTGGCCATTTTTTGAAAGAATGAAAACTTTTATATTTGGCACGCTTGGATAGTCGGCGTACGAAGGATCAAGCGTAACTTTTGCACACGGTGTCCGTTTTGGGCCCATAAGTCCTTTTCGGAAATGAAGCGATCGTTTTGGATTGAAGTCACCACTTCGTCGTGAAGTAAGAGGGATTTCGGTCATTTTTTAAAAGAATGAGCACATTTATATTTGGCACGCTTGGATAGTCGGCGTACGAAGGATCAAGCATAACTTTTGCATACGGTGTCCGTTTTGGGCACATACATAGTTTTTGGAAATGTAGCGACCGTTTTGGATTGAACTCACCACTTAGTCGTGAAGTAAGAGAGATTTCGGTCATTTTTTGAAAGAATGAGCACTTTTATATTTGGAACGCTTGGATAGTCTGCGTACGAAGAATCGAGCGTAACTTTTGCACAGGATGTCCGTTTCGGACCCATAAGTACTTTTTGGAAATGTAACTACCGTTTTGGATTGAACTCACCACTTCGTCGTGACGTCTGAGGGATTTTGGCCATTTTTCGAAAGAATGAGCACTTTTATTTTTGGAACGCTCGGATAGTCGGCGTACGAAGAATCGAGCGTAACTTTTGCACACGGTGTCCATTTTCGGCCCATAAGTACTTTTTGGAAATGTAGCGGCCGTTTTGGATTGAACTCACCAATTCATCGTGATGTAAGAGGGATTTTGATCATTTTTCGAAAGAATGAGCACTTTTATATTTGGCACGCTTGGATAGTCAGCGTACGAAGGATCAAGCGTAACTTTTGCACACGGTGTCCGTTTTGGGCCCATAAGTACTTTTTGGAAATGTAGTTACTGTTTTGGATTGAACTCACCAATTCATCGTGAAGTAAGAGGGATTTCGATCGTTTTTCGAAAGAATGAGCACTTTTATATTTGGCACGCTTGGATAGTCGGCGTACGAAGGATGAAGTGTAACTTTTGCACACGGTGTCCGTTTTGGCCCATAAGTACTTTTGGGAAATGTAGCGATTGTTTTGGATTGAACTCACCACTTCATCGTGAAGTAAGAAGGATATCAGTCATTTTTTGAAAGAATGAGCAATTTTATATTTGGAACGCTTGGATAGTCTGCGTACGAAGAATCGACCGTAACTTTTGCACAAGATGTCCGTTTCGGACCCATAAGTACTTTTTGGAAATGTAGCGACCGTTTTGGATTGAACTCACCACTTCATCGTGACGTATGAGGGATTTCGGCCATTTTTCGAATGAATGAGAACTTTTATATTTGCAACGCTTGGATAGTCGGCGTACGAAGAATCGAGTGTGACTTTTGCACACGGTGTCCGTTTTGGGCCCATAAGTACTTTTTGGAAATGTAGCGACCGTATTGGATTGAACTCACCAGTTCATCGTGACATACGAGGGATTTTGGCCATTTTTTGAAAAAAGGAGCACTTTTATATTTGCAACCCTTGGATAGTCGGCGTACGAAGAATCGAGCGCAACTTTTGCAAACGATGTCCGTTTTGGGCCCATAAGTACTTTTTGGAAATGTAGCGACCATTTTGGATTGAACTCGACACTTCGTCGTGACATATGAGGGATTTCGGCCATTTTCTGAAAGAATGAGTACTTTTATAGTTGGAACGCTTGGATAGTCGGCGTTCGAAGAATCGAGCGTAACTTTTGCACACGGAGTCCGTTTTGGGCCCATAAGTACGTTTTGGAAATGTAGCGACCGTTTTGGATTGAACTCACCACTTCGTCGTGAACTAAGAGGGATTTCGGTCATTTTTCGAAAGAATGAGCACTTTTATATTTGGCACGCTTGGATATTCGGCGTACGAAGGATCAAGCGTAACGTTTTCACACGGTGTCCGTTTTGGGCCCATAAGTATTTTTTGGAAAAGTAGCGACCGTTTTGGATTGAACTCACCACTTCATCATGAAGTAAGAGGGATTTCGATCGTTTTTTGAAAGAATTAGCACTTTTATATTTGGAACACTTGGATAGTCTGCGTACGAAGAATCGAGCGTAACTTTTGCACAGTATGTCCGTTTCGGACCCATAAGTACTTTTTGGAAATGTAGCAACCGTTTTGGATTGAACTCACCTCTTCCTCGTGACGTATGAGGGATTTCGGCCATTTTCCAAAGGAATGACCACTTTTATATTTGGAACACTTGGATAGTCGGCGTACGAAGTATCGAGCATAACTTTTGCACACGGTGTCCGTTTTGGGCCCATAAGTACTTTTTGGAAATGTAGCGACCGTTTTGGATTGAACTCGCCACTTCGTCGTGACTTATGAGGGATTTCGGCCATCTTCTGAAAGAATGAGGACTTTTATATTTGGAACATTTGGATAGTCGGCGTTCGAAGAATCGAGCGTAATTTTTGCACACGGTGTCCGTTTTGGGCCAATAAGTACTTTTTGGAAATCTAGCGACCGTATTGGATTGAACTCACCACTTCATCATGACGTAAGAGGGATTTCGATCGTTTTTTGAAAGAATTAGCACTTTTATATTTGGAACACTTGGATAGTCTGCGTACGAAGAATCGAGAGTAACTTTTGCACAGTATGTCCGTTTCGGACCCATAAGTACTTTTTGGAAATGTAGCAACCGTTTTGGATTGAACTCACCTATTCCTCGTGACGTATGAGGGATTTCGGCCATTTTCCAAAGGAATGACCACTTTTATATTTGGAACACTTGGATAGTCGGCGTACGAAGAATCGAGCATAACTTTTGCACACGGTGTCCGTTTTGGGCCCATAAGTACTTTTTGGAAATGTTGCGACCGTTTTGGATTGAACTCGCCACTTCGTCGTGACTTATGAGGGATTTCGGCCATCTTCTGAAAGAATGAGCACTTTCACATTTGGAACGCTTGGATAGTCGGCGTACAAAGAATCGAGCGTAACTTTTGCACACGGTGTCCGTTTTGGGCCCATAAGTACTTTTTGGAAATGTAGCGACCATTTTGGATTGAACTCACCACTTCGTCGTGACGTAAGAGGGATTTCGATCATTTTTCGAAGGAATGAGCACTTTTATATTTGGAACGCTTGGATAGTCGGCTTACGAAGAGTTGAGCATAACTTTTGCACAGGATGTCCGTTTCGGACCCATAAGTACTTTTTGGAAATGTAGCGACCGTTTTGGATTGAACTCACCTCTTCTTCGTGACGTATGAGGGATTTCGGCCATTTTCCGAAGGAATGAGCACTTTTATATTTGGAACGCTTGGATGGTCGGCGTACGAAGAATCGAGCATAACTTTTGCACAGGATGTCCGTTTCAGGCCCATAAGTACTTTTTGAAAATCTAGCGGCCGTTTTTGATTGAACTCGCCACTTCGTCGAGACATATGAGGGATTTCGGCCATTTTCTGAAAGAACGAGCACTTTTATATTTGGAACGCTTGGATAGTCGGTGTTCGAAGAATAAAGCGTAACTTTTGCACACGATGTCCGTTTTGGGCCCATAAGTACTTTTTGGAAATGTAGCGACCGTTTTGGATTGAACTCACCACTTCGTCGTGACGTATGAGGGATTTAGGCCATTTTTCGAAAGAATGAGCACTTTTATATTTGGAACGCTTGGATAGTCGGCGTACGAAGAATCGAGCTTAACTTTTGCACAGGATGTCCGTTTCGGACCCATAAGTACTTTTTGGAAATGTAGCGACCGTTTTGGATTGAACACACCTCTTCCTCGTGACGTATGAGGGATTTCGGCCATTTTCCAAAGGAATGAGCTCTTTTATATTTGGAACACTTGGATAGTCGGCGTACGAAGAATCGAGCGTAACTTTTGCACACGGTGTCCGTTTTGGGCCCAAAAGTACTTTTTGGAAATG
>NW_019263016.1:10216-19610 GCF_002742605.1 Olea europaea var. sylvestris | reverse complement strand
TCAACCTGTCAAATTTTAGCCCATTCCGACACCGTCGCGAAAAATGACGAAATTACCCCTGGCGCGATTTTTGTTTCCGATCTGCCTGTCGTATTTTAGCCCATTCCGAAATCGTCGCGAAAAATGACGAAATTATCCCTGGCACGATTTTTGTTTTCGATCAACCTCTCAAATTTTAGCCCATTCCGACACCGTCGCGAGAAATGACGAAATTGCCCCTGGCGCGATTTTTGTGTCCAATCAACCTGTCGAATTTTAGCTCATTCCGACACCGTCGCGAAAAATGACTAAATTACCCCTGGCACGATTTTTGTTCCTGATCAACCTGTCAAATTTTAGCCCATTCCGACACCGACGCGAAAAATGACTAAATTCCCCTGGCACGATTTTTGTTTCCGATCAACCTGTTAAATTTTAGCCCATTCCAACACCGTCGCGAAAAATGACGAAATTACCCCTGGAACGATTTTTGTTTCCGATCAACCTGTCAAATTTTAGCCCATTCCGACACTGTCGCGAGAAATGATGAAATTGCCCCTGGCGCGATTTTTGTGTCCGATCAACCTGTAGAATTTTAGCTCATTCCGACACCGTCGCGAAAAATGACTGAATTGCCCCTGGCACGATTTTTGTTTCCGATCAACGTGTGCAATTTTATCCCATTCCGACACCGTCGCGAAAAATGACGAAATTCCCCTGGTACGATTTTTGTTTCCGATCAACCTGTTAAATTTTAGCCCATTCCAAGACAGTCGCGAAAAATGACGAAATTACCCCTTGCACGATTTTTGTTTCCGATCAACCTGTCAAATTTTAGCCCATTCCGACACCGTCGCGAAAAATGACGCAATTACCCCTGGCGCGATTTTTGTGTCCGATCTACCTATCGAATTTTAGCCCATTCCGACACCGTCCTGAAAAATGACGAAATTACCCCTAGCACGATTTTTGTTTCCGATCAACCTTTCAAATTTTAGCCCATTCCGACACCGTCGCGAAAAATGACGAAATTACCCCTGGCGCGATTTTTGTGTCCGATCTACCTATCGAATTTTAGCCCATTTCGACACCGTTTTGAAAAATGACGAAATTCCCCCGGGCACAATTTTTGTTTCCAATCAACCTATCAAATTTTAGCGCATTCCGACACCGTCGCGAAAAATGACGAAATTACCCCTGGCACGATTTTTGTTTCCGATCAACCTGTCAAAATTTAGCCCATTACGACACCGTCGCGAAAAATGACGAATTTACCCCTGGCGCGATTTTTGTGTCCGATCTACCTATCGAATTTTAGCCCATTCCGACACCGTCGCGAAAAATGACGAAATTACCCCTGGCGCGATTTTTGTGTCCGATCTACGTGTCAAATTTTAGCACATTCCGACACCGTCGCGAAAAATGACGAAATTACCCCTGGCACGATTTTTTTTTCCGATCAACCTGTCAAATTTTAGCCCAATCCGACTCCGTCACGAAAAATGACTAAATTGCCCTTGGGGCGGTTTTTGTTTCCGATCAACCTGTCCAATTTTACCCCATTTCGACACCGGCGGGAAAAATGACGAAATTACCCCGGGCGCGATTTTTGTGTCCGATCCACCTGTCGAATTTTAGCCCATTCCGACGCCGTCGCGAAAAATGACGAAATTACCCCTGGCACGATTTTTGTTTTTGATCAACCTGTCAAATTTTAGCCCATTCCGACACCGTCGCGAAAAATGACGAAATTACCCCTGGCGCGATTTTTGTGTCCGATCTACCTGTCGAATTTTAGCCCATTCCGACGCCGTCGCGAAAAATGACGAAAATACCCCTGGCACGATTTTTGTTTTCGATCAACCTGTCAAATTTTAGCCCATTCCGACACCGTCGCGAGAAATGACGAAATTGCACCTGGCGCGATTTTTGTGTCCGATCTACCTGTCGAATTTTAGCACATTCCGACACCGTCGCGAAAAATGACGAAATTACCCTAGGTACGATTTTTGTTTCCGACCAACCTGTCAAATTTTAGTCCATTCCGACACCGTCGCGAAAAATGACGAAATTACCCCTGGCACGATTTTTGTTTCCGATCAACCTGTCAAATTTTAGCCCATTCCGATACCGTCGCGAAAAATGACGAAATTCCCCTGGCACGATTTTTGTTTCCGATCAACTTGTGAAATTTTAGCCCATTACGACACCGTCGCGAAAAATGACGTAATTACCCCTGGCGCGATTTTTGTTTCCGATCAACCTATCGAATTTTAGCCCATTCCGACACCGTCGCGAAAAATGACGAAATTACCCCTGGCGCGATTTTTGTGTCCGATCTACCTATCGAATTTCAGCCCATTCCGACACCGTTTTGAAAAATGACGAAATTCCCCCGGGCACAATTTTTGTTTCAAATCAACCTATCAAATTTTAGCGCATTCCGACACCGTCGCGAAAAATGACGAAATTACCCCTGGCACGATTTTTGTTTCCGATCAACCTGTCAAATTTTAGACCGAAAAATGACGAAATTCCCCTGGTACGATTTTTGTTTTCGATCAACCGGTCAAATTTTAGCCCATTTCGACACCGTCGCGAAAATGACGAAATTACCCTTGGCACAATTTTTGTTTCAAATCAACCTATCAAATTTTAGCGCATTCCGACACCGTCGCGAGAAATGACGAAATTGCCCCTGGCGCGATTCTCGTTTCCGATCAACCTGTCAAATTTTAGACCGAAAAATGACGAAATTCCCCTGGTACGATTTTTGTTTTCGATCAACCGGTCAAATTTTAGCCCATTTCGACACCGTCGCGAAAATGACGAAATTACCCTTGGCACAATTTTTGTTTCAAATCAACCTATCAAATTTTAGCGCATTCCGACACCGTCGCGAGAAATGACGAAATTGCCCCTGGCGCGATTCTCGTTTCCGATCAACCTGTTAAATTTTAGCCCAATCCGACTCCGTCGCGAAAAATGACGGAATTACCCCTGGCACGATTTTTGTTTTCGATCAACCTGTCAAATTTTAGCCCATTCCGACACCGTCGCGAAAAATGACGAAATAACCCCTGGCACGATTTTTGTTTTCGATCAACCTGTCAAATTTTAGCCCATTCCGACACCGTCGCGAAAAATCACGAAATTACCCCTGGCAAGATTTTTGTTTTGGATCAACCTGTCAAATTTTAGCCCATTCCGACACCGTCGCGAGAAATGACGAAATTGCCCCTGGCGCGATTTTTGTTTCCGATCAACCTGTCAAATTTTAGCCCATTCCGACACCGTCGCGAAAAATGACGAAATTCCCCTGGCACGATTTTTGTTTCCGATCAACCTGTTATATTTTAGCCCATTCCAACACCGTCGCGAAAAATGCCGAAATTACCCCTGGCACGATTTTTGTTTCCGATCAACCTGTCAAATTTTAGCCCATTCCGACACCGTCGCGAAAAATGACGAAATTACCCCTGGCACGATTTTTGTGTCCGATCTACCTTCATATTTTAGCCCATTCCGACACCGTCGCGAAAAATGACGAAATTACCCCTGGCACGATTTTTGTTTTCGATCAACCTGTCAAATTTTAGCCCATTCCGACACCGTCGCGAAAAATGACGAAATTACCCCTGGCACGATTTTTGTTTTCGATCAACCTGTCAAATTTTAGCCCATTCCGACACCGTCACGAAAAATGACGAAATTACACCTGGCACAATTTTTGTTTTCGATCAACCTGCCAAATTTTAGCCCATTCCGACACCGTCGCGAGAAATGACGAAATAGCCCCTGGTGCGATTTTTGAGTCCGATCAACTTGTCGAATTTTAGCTCATTCCGACACCGTCGCGAAAAATGACGAAATTGCCCCTGGTGCGATTTTTGTTTCCGATAAACCTGTCGAATTTTAGCCCACTCCAACACCGTCACGCAAAATGACGAAATTGCCCCCGGCGCGATTTTTGTTTCCGATCAGCCTGTCAAATTTTTGCCCATTTCGATACCGTCGCGAAAAATGACGAAATTACCCCCCACGCAATTTTTGTTTCCTGTCAACCTGCGAAATTTTAGTCCATTCCGACACCGTCGCGAAAAATGGCGATACTGCCCCTGTCGCTGTTTTTGTTTCCGATCAACCAGTCAAATTTTAGTCCATTCCGACACCGTCGCGAAAAATGACGAAATTGCTCTTGGTTCGATTTTTGCTTCCGATCAACCAGCCAAATTTTGGGCCATTCTGCACAGTTGCGAAAAATGACAAAATTGCCCCTGGCGCGGTTTTTTTCCGATCAACCTGTCAAATTTCAGCCCATTCCGACACAGTCGCGAAAAATGACGAAATCGCCCCGGCTCGATTTTTGTTTCCGATCAACCTGTCAAATTTCAGCCCATTCCTACACCATCGCGAAAAAAGATGAAATTGCCCCTGGCACTATTTTTGTTTCCGATCAACCAGCGAAATTTCAGCCCATTCGGACACCGTCGCGAAAAATGACGAAATTGCCCCGGCGCGGATTTTGTTTCCGATCAACCTGTCAAATTTTAGCCCATTCCGACCCCGTCGCGTAAAATGACGAAATTGCCCCCGGCGCAATTTTTTCTTCCAGTCAACCAGCCGAATTTCAGCCCATTCCGACCCCGTCGCGAAAAATGACGAAATTGCAGCCGGCGCAATTTTTACTTTCGATCAACCAGCCAAATTTCAGCCCATTCCGACACCGTCACGAAAAATGACGGAATTGCCCCCGGCGCGATTTTTGTTTCCGATCAACCTGTCAAATTTCAGCCCATTCCTACACCATCGCGAAAAAAGATGAAATTGCCCCTGGCTCTATTTTTGTTTCCGATCAACCAGCGAAATTTCAGCCCATTCGGACCCCGTCGCGAAAAATGACGAAATTGCAGCCGGCGCAATTTTTACTTTCGATCAACCAGCCAAATTTCAGCCCATTCCGACACCGTCACGAAAAATGACGGAATTGCCCCCGGCGCGATTTTTGTTTCCGATCAACCTGTCAAATTTCAGCCCATTCCTACACCATCGCGAAAAAAGATGAAATTGCCCCTGGCTCTATTTTTGTTTCCGATCAACCAGCGAAATTTCAGCCCATTCGGACCCCGTCGCGAAAAATGACGAAATTGCAGCCGGCGCAATTTTTACTTTCGATCAACCAGCCAAATTTCAGCCCATTCCGACACCGTCACGAAAAATGACGGAATTGCCCCCGGCGCGATTTTTGTATCCGATCAACCTGTCAAATTTTAGCCCATTCCGACCCCGTCGCGTAAAATGACGAAATTGCCCCCGGCGCAATTTTTTCTTCCAGTCAACCAGCCGAATCTCAGCCCATTCCGACACCGTCGCGAAAAATGACGAAATTGCACCCGGCGCAATTTTTACTTTCGATCAACCAGCCGAATTTCAGCCCATTCCGACACCGTCGCGAAAAATGACGAAATTGCCCCCGGCGCGATTTTTGTTTCCGATCAACCTGTCAAATTTTAGCCCATTCCGACTCCGTCTCGAAAAATGACTAAATTGCCCCTGGGGCGGCTTTTGTTTCCGATAAACCTGTCGAATTTTACCCCATTCAGACACCGTCGCGTAAAATGACGAAATTGCCCCCGGAGCAATTTTTTCTTCCAGTCAACCAGCCGAATATCAGCCCATACCGACACCGTCGCGAAAAATGATGAAATTGCCCCCGGCGCGATTTTTACTTCCGGTCAACCAGCCAAATTTCAGCCCATTCCGACACCGTCGCGAAAAATGACGAAATTGCCCCGGCGCGATTTTTGTTTCCGATCAACCTGTCAAATTTTAGCCCATTCCGACACCGTCGCGAAAAATGACGAAATTACCCCTGGCGCGATTTTTGTGTCCGATCTACCTGTCGAATTTTAGCCCATTCCGACACCGTCGCGAAAAATGACGAAATTGCCCCGGCGCGATTTTTGTTTCCGATCAACCTGTCAAATTTCAGCCCATTCCGACACCATCGCGAAAAATGACGAAATTGCCCCTAGCACCATTTTTGTTTCCGATCAACCTGCAAAATTTTAGCCCATTCCGACACCGTCACGAAAAATGTCGAAATTACCCCTAGCGCGATTTTTGTGTCCGATCTACCTGTCGAATTTTAATCCACTTCGACACCGTCGCGAAAAATGACGAAATTACCCCTGGCACGATTTTTGTTTTCGATCAACCTGTCAAATTTTAGCCCATTCCGACTCCGTCTCGAAAAATGACTAAATTGCCCCTGGGGCGGCTTTTGTTTCCGATAAACCTGTCGAACTTTACCCCATTCAGACACCGTCGCGTAAAATGACGAAATTGCCCCCGGCGCAATTTTTTCTTCCAGTCAACCAGTCGAATATCAGCCCATACCGACACCATCGCGAAAAATGATGAAATTGCCCCCGGCGCTATTTTTACTTCCGGTCAACTAGCCAAATTTCAGCCCATTCCGACACCGTCGCGAAAAATGACGAAATTGCCCCCGGCGTGGTTTTTGTGTCCGATCAACCTGTCAAACTTTAGCCCATTCCGACTCCGTCGCGAAAAATGACGAAATTGCCCTTGGGGCGGTTTTTGTTTCCGATCAGCCTATCAAATTTTAGTACATTCCGACACCGTCGCGAAAAATGACGAAATTACCCCTGGCGCGATTTTTGTGTCCGATCTACCTGTCGAATTTTAGCCCATTCTGACGCCGTCATGAAAAATGACGAAATTATCCCTGGCACGATTTTTGTTTCCGATCATCCTGTCAAATTTTAGTCCATTCCGACTCCGTCGCAAAAAATGAAATAATTGCCCCTGGGACGGTTTTTGTTTCCGATCAACCTGCAAAATTTTAGCCCATTCCGACACCGTCGCGAAAAATGACGAAATTGCCCCTGGCGCGATTTTTGTTTCCGATAAACCTATCGAATTTTAGCCCACTCCGACACTGTCGCGTAAAATGACGAAATTGCCCCCGGCACGATTTTTGTTTCCGATCAACCTGTCAAACTTTTGTCCATTTCGACACCGTCTCGAAAAATGACGAAATTGCCCCCCGCGCAATTTTTGTTTCCTGTCAACCTGCGAAATTTTACCCTATTCCGACATCGTCGCGAAAAATGACGATATTACCCCTGGCGCGATTTTTGTTTCCGATCAGCCTGTCAAGTTTGAGCCCATTCCGACTTCGTCGCGAAAAATGACGAAATTGCCCTCGGAGCAATTTTTGCTTCCGATCAACTAGCCAAATTTCAGGCCATTCAACACCGTTGCGAAAAATGACAAAATTGCCCCTGGCGCGGTTTTTTTTCCCGATCAACCTGTCAAATTTTAGCCCATTCCGACACAGTCGCGAAAAATGACGAAATTACCCCGCGCGATTTTTGTTTCCGAACAACCTGTCAAATTTCGGCCCATTCTGACACCATCGAGAAAAATGACCAAATTCCCCTGGCGCGATTTTTATTTCCGATCAACAAGCTAAATTTTATCCCATTACGACACCGTCGCGAAAAATGACGAAATTGCCCCCGGCGCGATTTTTGCTTCCAGTCAACCAGCCGAATTTTAGCCCATTCCGACACCGTCGTGAAAAATGACGAAATTGCCACTGGCGCGATTTTTGTTTCCGATCAACCTGTCAAATTTTGGCCCATTCCGACGTCGTCTCGAAAAATGACTAAATTGCCCCTGCGGCGGTTTTTGTTTCCGATAAACCTGTTGAATTTTAGCCAATTCCGACACCGTCGCGTAAAATGACGAAATTGCCCCCGACAAGATTTTTGTTTCCGATTAACCTGTCAAATTTTAGCCCATTTTGACTCCGTCGCGAAAAATGACAAAATTGCCCCCCGCGCGATTTTTGCTTCCAATCAACCAGCCAAATTTCAGGCCATTCCGACACCGTTGCGAAAAATGACAAAATTGCCCCTGGCGCGGTTTATTTTCCGATCGACCTGTCAAATTTTAGCCCATTCCGACACAGTCGCCAAAAATGACGAAATTGCCCTCGGCGCGATTTTTGTTTCCAATCAACCTGTCAAATTTTAGCCCATTTCAACACCGTCGCGAAAAATGTCGAAATTGCCCCCGACAGGATTTTTGTTTACGATCAACCTATCAAATTCGAGCCCTTTCCGACAACGTCGTGAAAAATGGCGAAATTACCCCTGGTACGATTTTTGTTTCAGATCAACCTGTCAAATTTTAGCCCATTCCGACACCGTTGCGAAAAATGACGAAATTGTCCCTTACGCGATTTTTGTGTCCGATCAACCTGTCGAATTTTAGCCCATTCCGACACCGTCGCGAAAAATGACTAAATTGCCCCTGGCACGAATTTTGTTTCCGATCAACCCGTCAAATTTTAGCCCATTCCGGCACCGTCGCGAAAAATGACAAAATTACCCCTGACACGATTTTTGTTTCCGATCAACCTGTCAAATTTTAGCCCATTCCGACACCGTCGCGAAAAATGACGAAATTGCCCCTGGCGCGATTTTTGTTTTCGATAAACCTGTTGAATTTTAGCCCACTCCGACACCGTCGCGTAAAATGACGAGATTGCCCCCGGCGCGATTTTTGTTTCCGATCAACGTGTCAAATTTTTGCCCATTTCGACACCGTCGCGAAAAATGAAAAAATTGCCCCCCGCGCAATTTTTGTTTCCTATCAACCTGCGAAATTTTAGCCCATTCCGACACCGTCGCGAAAAGTGACAATACTGCCCCTGGCGCGGTTTTTGTTTCCGATCAGCCTGTCAAATTTGAGCCCATTCCGACACCGTCGAGAAAAATGACGAAATTGCCCTCGGTGCGATTTTTGCTTCCGATCAAACAGCCAAATTTCAGGCCATTCAACATCGTTGCGAAAAATGACAAAATTGCCCCTGGCGCTTTTTTTTTCCGATCAACCGCCAAATTTTAGCCCATTCCGACACAGTCGCGAAAAATGACGAAATTGCCCCGGCGCGATTTTTGTTTCCGATCAACCTGTCAAATTTCGGCCCATTCTGACACCATCGCGAAAAATAACTAAATTCCCTTGGCGCGATTTTTGTTTCCGATCAACAAGCTAAATTTCAGCCCATTCCGACACCGTCGCGAAAAATGACGAAATTGCCCCCTGGCGTGGTTTCTTTTTCCGATCAACCTGTCTTATTTTAGCCCATTCCGATACAGTCGCGAAATATGACGAAATTGCCCCGGCGCGATTTTTGTTCCCGATCAACCTGTCAAATTTCAGCCCATTCCGACACCATCGTAAAAAATGACGAAATTGCCCCTAGCACGATTTTTGTTTCCGATCTACCAGCAAAATTTCAGCCCATTCCGACGCCGTCGCGAAAAATGACGAAATTGCCCCCGGCGCGATTTTTGCTTCTGGTCAACCAGCCGAA
>NW_019263016.1:420-10163 GCF_002742605.1 Olea europaea var. sylvestris | reverse complement strand
GACACCGTCGCGAAAAATGACGAAATTGCCCCTGGCGCGGTTTTTGTTTCCGATCATCCTATCAAATTTTAGCCCATTCCGACTCCGTCGCATAAAATGACGAAATTGCCCCCGGCGCGATTTTTACTTCCGGTCAACCAGCCGAATTTCAGCCCATTCCGACACCGTCGCGAAAAATGACGAAATTGCCCCGGCGCGATTTTTGTTTCCAATCAACCTGTCAAATTTTAGCCCATTCCGACTCCATCGTAAAAAATGACTAAATTGCCCCTAGGGCGATTTTTGTTTCCGATCAACGTGTCAAATTTTAGCCCATTCCGACACCGTCGCGAAAAATGACGAAATTACCCCCGACGCGATTTTTATGTCCGATCAACCTGTCAAATTTTAGCCCATTCCGACTTCGTCGCGAAAAATGACTAAATTGCCCCTGGGGCGGTTATTGTTTCCGATCAACCTGTCAAATTTTAGCCCATTCCGACATCGTCGCGAAAAATGACGAAATTACCCCTGGCGCGATTTTTGTGTCTGATCTTCCCGTCGAATTTTAGCCCATTCCGACACCGTCGCGAAAAATGACGAAATTAACCCTGGCACGATTTTTGTTTCCGATCAACCTGTCAAATTTGAGCCCATTCCGACTTCATCGCGAAAAATGACGAAATTACCCCCGACGCGATTTTTATGTCCGATCAACCTGTCAAATTTGAGCCCATTCCGACTTCATCGCGAAAAATGACGAAATTACCCCCGACGCGATTTTTATGTCCGATCAACCTGTCAAACTACCTGTCAAATTTTAGCCCATTCCGACACCATCGCGAAAAATGACGAAATTGCCCTCGGTGCGATTTTTGCTTCCGATCAAACTGCCAAATTTCAGGCCATTCAACATCGTTGCGAAAAATGACAAAATTGCCCCTGGCGCATTTTTTTCCGATCAACCGCCAAATTTTAGCCCATTCCGACACAGTCGCGAAAAATGACGAAATTGCCCCGGCGTGATTTTTGTTTCCGATCAACCTGTCAAATTTCGGGCCCATTCCGACTCCGTCGCGAAAAATGACGAAATTGCCCTTGGGGCGATTTTTGTTTCCGATCAATCGGTCAAATTTTAGCCCATTCTGACACCGTCGCGAAAAATGACGAAATTGCCCCTGGCGCGATTTTTGCTTCCAGTCAACCGGCCGAATTGTAGCCCATTCCGACACCGTCGCGAAAAATGACGAAATTGCCCCTGGCGCGGTTTTTGTTTCCGATCAACCTGTCAAATTTTAGCCCATTCCGACTCCGTCGCGAAAAATGACTAAATTGCCCCTGGGGCGGCTTTTGTTTTCGATAAACCTGTCGAATTTTAGCCCATTCCGACACCGTCGCGTAAAATGACGAAATTGCCCCGGGCACAATTTTTTCTTCCAGTCAACCAGCCGAATTTCAGCCCATGCCGACATCGTCGCGAAAAATGACGAAATTGCCCCCGGCGCTACTTTTACTTCCGGTCAACCAGCTGAATTTTAGCCCATTCCGACACCGTCGCGTAAAATGACGAAATTACCCCCGGCGCGATTTTTGTTTCCGATCAACCTGTCAAATTTTTGCCCATTTCGACACCGTCGCGAAAAATGAAAAAATTACCCCCCGCGCAATTTTTGTTTCCTGTCAACCTGCGTAATTTTAGACCATTCCGACACCGTCGCGAAAAATGACGATACTGCCCCTAGCGCGGTTTTTGTTTCCGATCAGCCTGTCAAATTTGAGCCCATTCCGACACCGTCGCAAAAAATGACGAAATTGCCCTCGGTGCGATTTTTGCTTCCGATCAACCAGCTAAATTTCAGGCCATTCAACACCGTTGCGAAAAATGACAAAATTGCCCCTGGCGTGGTTTCTTTTTCCGATCAACCTGTCTTATTTTAGCCCATTCCGATACAGTCGCGAAATATGACGAAATTGCCCCTGCGCGATTTTTGTTTTCGATCAACCTGTCAAATTTCAGCCCATTCCGACACCATCGCGAAAAATGTTGAAATTGCCCCTAGCACCATTTTTGTTTCCGATCAACCTGCAAAATTTTAGCCCATTCCGACACCGTCGCGAAAAATGACGAAATTGCCTTTGGCGCGATTTTTGTTTCCGATAAACCTGTCGAATTTAGCCCACTCTGACACCGTCGCGAAAAATGACGAAATTGCCCCCGGCGCGGTTTTTGTTTCCGATCATCCTATCAAAATTTAGCCCATTCCGACTCCGTCGCATAAAATGACGAAATTGCCCCCGGCGCGATTTTTACTTCAGGTCAACCAGCCGAATTTCAGCCCAATCCGACACCGTCGCGAAAAATGACGAAATTGCCCCAGACGTGATTTTTGTGTCCGATCAACCTGTCAAACTTTAGCCCATTCCGACTCCGTCGCGAAAAATGACGAAATTGCCCTAGGGGCGGTTTCTGTTTCCGATCAATCTGTCAAATTTTAGCCCATTCCGACACCGTCGCGAAAAATGACGAAAATGCCCCTGGCGCGATTTTTGCTTCGAGTCAACCGGCCGAATTTTAGCCCATTCCGACACCGTCGCGAAAAATGACGAAATTGCCCCTGGCGCGGTTTTTGTTTCCGATCAACCTGTCAAATTTTAGTCCATTCAGACTCCGTCGCGAAAAATGACTAAATTGCCCCTGGGGCGGCTTTCATTTTCGATAAACCTGTCGAATTTTAGCCCATTCCGACACCGTCGCGTAAAATGACGAAATTGCCCCGGGCGCAATTTTTTCTTCCAGTCAACCAGCCGAATTTCAGCCCATACCGACACCGTCGCGAAAAATGACGAAATTGCCCCCGGCGCTACTTTTACTTCCGGTCAACCAGCCGAATTTCAGCCCATTCCGACACCGTCGCGAAAAATGACGAAATTGCCCCCGGCGCGATTTTTGTGTCCGATCAACCTGTCAAATTTGAGCCCATTCAGACACCGTCACGAAAAATGACGAAATTGCCCTCGGTGCGATTTTCGCTTCCGATCAACCAGCTAAATTTCAGGCCATTCAACACCGTTGCGAAAAATGACAAAATTGCCCCTGGCGTGGTTTCTTTTTCCGATCAACCTGTCTTATTTTAGCCCATTCCGATACAGTCGCGAAATATGACGAAATTGCCCCTAGCACCATTTTTGTTTCCGATCAACCTGCAAAATTTTAACCCATTCCGACACCGTCGCGAAAAATGACGAAATTGCCCCTGGCGCGATTTTTGTTTCCGATAAACCTGTCGAATTTTAGCCCACTCTGTCACCGTCACGGAAAATGACGAAATTGCCTCCGGCGCGATTTTTGTTTCCGATCAACCTGTCGAATTTTTGCCCATTTCGACACCGTCGCGAAAAATGACGAAATTGCCCCCGCGCGATTTTTGTTTCCTGTCAACCTGTGAAATTTTAGCCCATTCCGACACCGTCCCCAAAAATGACGATACTGCCCCTGTCGCGATTTTTGTTTCCGATCAGCCTGTCAAATTTGAGCCAATTCCGACTTCGTCGCGAAAAATGACGAAATTGCTCCCGGCGCTGTTTTTGTTGCCGATCAACCAGTCAAATTTTAGCCCATTCCAACACCGTCGCGAAAAATGACGAAATTGCCCTCGGTGCGATTTTTGTTCCGATCAACCAGCTAAGTTTCAGGCCATTCAACACCGTTGCGAAAAATGACAAAATTGCCCCTGGCGCGGTTTCTTTTTCCGATCAACCTGTCTTATTTTAGCCCATTCCGATACAGTCGCGAAAAATGACGAAATTGCCCCGGCGCGATTTTTATTTCCGATCAACCTGTCAAATTTCAGCCCACTCCGACACCATCGCGAAAAATGACAAAATTGCCCGTAGCACGATTTTTGTTTCCGATCAACCTGCAAAATTTTAGCTCGTTCCGACACCGTCGCGAAAAATGACGAAATTGCCCCTGGCGCGATTTTTGTTTCCGATAAACCTGTCGAATTTTAGCCCACTCTGACACCGTCGCGCAAAATGACGAAATTGCCCCCGGCGCAATTTTTGTTTCCGATCAACCTGTCAAATTTTTGCCCATTTCGACACCGTCGCGAAAAATGACGAAATTGCCCCCCGCGCAATTTTTGTTTCCTATCAACCTGTGAAATTTTAGCCCATTCCGACACCGTCGCGAAAAATGACGAAATTGCCCCCCGCGCAATTTTTGTTTCCTATCAACCTGTGAAATTTTAGCCCATTCCGACACCGTCGCGAAAAATGACGATACTGCCCCTGGCGCGATTTTTGTTTCCGATCAGCCTGTCAAATTTGAGCCCATTCCGACTTCGTCGCGAAAAATGACGAAATTGCCCCCGGCGCTGTTTTTGTTTCCGATCAACCAGTCAAATTTTAGCCCATTCCGACACCGTCGCGAAAAATGACGAAATTGCCCTCGGTGTGATTTTTGCTTCCGATCAACCAGCTAAGTTTCAGGCCATTCAACACCGTTGCGAAAAATGACAAAATTGCCCCTGGCGCGGTTTCTTTTTCCGTTCAACCTGTCTTATTTTAGCCCATTCCGACACAGACGCGAAAAATGACGAAATTGCCCCGGCGCGATTTTTGTTTCCGATCAACCTGTCAAATTTCAGCCCATTCCGACACCATCGCGAAAAATGACGAAATTGCCCCTAGCACGATTTCTGTTACCGATCTACCAGCCAAATTTCAGCCCATTCTGACACCGTCGCGAAAAATGACGAAATTGCCCCCGGCGCGATTTTTGCATCCAGTCAACCAACCGAATTTTAGTCCATTTTGACACCATCGCGAAAAATGACAAAATTGCCCCTGGCGCGATTTTTGTTTCCGATCGTCCTATCAAATTTTAGCCCATTCCGACTCCGTCGCATAAAATGAGGAAATTGGCCCCGGCGCGATTTTTACTTCCGGTCAACCAGCCGAATTTTAGCCCATTCCGACACCATCGCGAAAAATGACGAAATTGCCCCTGACGCGATTTTTGTTTCCGATCAACCTGTCAAATTTTAGCCCATTCCGACTCCGTCGCTTAAAATGACGAAATTGCCCCCGGCGCAATTTTTTCTTCCAGTCAACCAGTCGAATTTTAGCCCATTCCGGCACCGTCGCGAAAAATGACGAAATTACCCCCGGCGCGATTTTTGTGTCCGATCAACCTGTCAAATTTTAGCCCATTCCGACTCCGTCGCGAAAAATGACGAAATTGCCCTTGGGGCGGTTTTTGTTTCCAATCAATCTGTCAAATTTTAGCCCATTCCGACACCGTCGCGAAAAATGACGAAATTGCCCCTGGCACGATTTTTGCGTCCAGTCAACCGGCCGAATTTTAGCCCATTCCGACACCGTCGCGAAAAATGACGAAATTGCCCCTGGCGCGGTCTTTGTTTCCGATCAACCGGTCAAATTTTAGCCCATTCCGACTCAGTCGCGAAAAATGACTAAATTGCCCCTGGGGCGGCTTTTGTTTTCGATAAACCTGTCTAATTTTAGCCCATTCCGACACCGTCGCGTAAAATGACGAAATTGCCCACGGCGCAATTTTTTCTTCCAATCAACCAGCCGAATTTCAGCCCATACCGACACCGTCGCGAAAAATGACGAAATTGCCCTCGGCGCTACTTTTACTTCCGGTCAACCAGCCGAATTTCAGCCCATTCCGACACCGTCGCGAAAAATGAAGAAATTGCCCCCAGCGCGATTTTTGTGTATGATCAACCTGTCAAATTTTAGCCCATTCCGACTCCATCGCGAAAAATGACTAAATTGCCCTTGGGGCGGTTTTTGTTTCCGATCAACCTGTCAAATTTTAGCCCATTCCGACACCGTCGCGAAAAATGACGAAATTACCCCTGGCACGATTTTTGTTTCCGATCAACCTGTCCAATTTTAGCCCATTCCGACACCGTCGCGAAAAATGACGAAATTACCCCTGGCACGATTTTTGTTTCCGATCAACCTGTCCAATTTTAGCCCATTCCGACACCGTCGCGAAAAATGACGAAATTGCCCTCGGTGCGATTTTTGCTCCCGATCAACCAGCTAAGTTTCAGGCCATTCAACACCGTTGCGAAAAATGACAAAATTGCCCCTGGCGCGATTTCTTTTTCCGATCAACCTGTGTTATTTTAACCCATTCCGACACAGTCACGAAAAATGACGAAATTGCCCCGGCGCGATTTTTGTTTCCGATCAACCTGTCAAATTTCAGCCCATTCCGACACCATCGCGAAAAATGACGAAATTGCCCCTAGCACGATTTTTGTTACCGATCTACCAGCCAAATTTCAGCCCATTCTGACACCATCGCGAAAAATGACGAAATTGCCCCTGGCGCGATTTTTGTTTCCGATCGTCCTATCAAATTTTAGCCCATTCCGACTCCGTCGCATAAAATGAGGAAATTGGCCCCGGCGCGATTTTTACTTCCAGTCAACCAGCCGAATTTTAGCCCATTCCGACACCATCGCGAAAAATGACGAAATTGCCCCTGACGCGATTTTTGTTTCCGATCAACCTGTCAAATTTAAGCCCATTCCGACTCCGTCGCTTAAAATGACGAAATTGCCCCCGGCGCAATTTTTTCTTCCAGTCAACCAGTCGAATTTTAGCCCATTCTGGCACCGTCGCGAAAAATGACGAAATTACCCCCGGCGCGATTTTTGTGTCCGATCAACCTGTCAAATTTTAGCCCATTCCGACTTCGTCGCGAAAAATGACGAAATTGCCCTTGGGGCGGTTTTTGTTTCCAATCAATCTGTCAAATTTTAGCCCATTCCGACACCGTCGCGAAAAATGACGAAATTGCCCCTGGCGCGATTTTTGCTTCCAGTCAACCGGTCGAATTTTAGCCCATTCCAACACCGTCGCGAAAAATGACGGAATTGCCCCTGGCGCGGTCTTTGTTTCCGATCGACCGGTCAAATTTTAGCCCATTCCGACTCAGTCGCGAAAAATGACTAAATTGCCCCTGGGGCGGCTTTTGTTTTCGATAAACCTGTCTAATTTTAGCCCATTCCGACACCGTCGCGTAAAATGACGAAATTGCCCCCGGCATAATTTTTTCTTCCAATCAACCAGCCGAATTTCAGCCCATACCGACACCGTCGCGAAAAATGACGAAATTGCCCTCGGCGCTACTTTTACTACCGGTCAACTAGCCGAATTTCAGCACATTCCGACACCGTCGCGAAAAATGAAGAAATTGCCCCCAGCGCGATTTTTGTGTGTGATCAACCTGTCAAATTTTAGCCCATTCCGACTCCATCGCGAAAAATGACTAAATTGCCCTTGGGGCGTTTTTTGTTTCCGATCAACTTGTCAAATTTTAGCCCATTCCGACACCGTCGCGAAAAATGACGAAATTACCCCTGGCACGATTTTTGGGCCCGATCTACCTGTCGAATTTTAGCCCATTCCTACACCGTCGCGAAAAATGACGAAATTACCCCTGGCACGATTTTTGTTTCCGATCAACCTGTCAAATTTTAGCCCATTCCGACACCGTCGCGAAAAATGACGAAATTGCCCCTGGCGCGATTTTTGTGTCCGATCAACCTGTCGAATTTTAGCCCATTCCGACACCGTCTTGAAAAATGACTAAATTGCCCCTGGCACGATTTTTGTTTCCGATCAACCCGTCAAATTTTAGCCCATTCCGACACCGTCGCGAAAAATGACGAAATTGCCCCTGGCGCGATTTTTGTGTCCGATCAACCTGTCGAATTTTAGCCCATTCCGACACCGTCTTGAAAAATGACTAAATTGCCCCTGGCACGATTTTTGTTTCCGATCAACCCGTCAAATTTTAGCCCATTCCGACACCGTCGCGAAAAATGACGAAATTGCCCCTGGCGCGATTTTTGTTTCTGATAAACCTGTCGAATTTTAGCCCACTCTGACACCGTCGCGCAAAATGACGAAATTGCCCCCGGCGCGATTTTTGTTTCCGATCAACCTGTCAAATTTTTGCCCATTTCGACACCGTCACGAAAAATGACGAAATTGCCCCCCGCGCAATTTTTGTTTCCTGTCAACCTGTGAAATTTTAGCCCATTCCAACACCGTCGCGAAAAATGACGATACTGCCCCTGGCGCGATTTTTGTTTCCGATCAGCCTGTCAAATTTGAGCCCATTCCGACTTCGTCGCGAAAAATGACGAAATTGCCCCCGGCGCTGTTTTTGTTTCTGATCAACCAGTCAAATTTTAGCCCATTCCGACACCGTCGCGAAAAATGACGAAATTGCCCTCGGTGCGATTTTTGCTCCCGATCAACCAGCTAAGTTTCAGGCCATTCAACACCATTGCGAAAAATGACAAAATTGCCCCTGGCGCGATTTCTTTTTCCGATCAACCTGTGTTATTTTAGCCCATTCCGACACAGTCACGAAAAATGACGAAATTGCCCCGGTGCGATTTTTGTTTCCGATCAACCTGTCAAATTTCAGCCCATTCCGACACCATCGCGAAAAATGACGAAATTGCCCCTGACGCGATTTTTGTTTCCGATCAACCTGTCAAATTTCAGCCCATTCCGACACCATCGCGAAAAATGACGAAATTGCCCCTGGCGCGATTTTTGTTTCCGATCGTCCTATCAAATTTTAGCCCATTCCGACTCCGTCGCATAAAATGAGGAAATTGGCCCCGGCGCGATTTTTACTTACGGTCAACCAGCCGAATTTTACCCCATTCCGACACCATCGCGAAAAATGACGAAATTGCCCCTGACGCGATTTTTGTTTCCGATCAACCTGTCAAATTTTAGCCCATTCCGACTCCGTCGCTTAAAATGACGAAATTACCCCCGGCGCAATTTTTTCTTCCAGTCAACCAGTCGAATTTTAGCCCATTCCGGCACCGTCGCGAAAAATGACGAAATTACCCCCGGCGCGATTTTTGTGTCCGATCAACCTGTCAAATTTTAGCCCATTCCGACTCCGTCGCGAAAAATGACGAAATTGCCCCTGGCGCGATTTTTGCTTCCAGTCAACCGGTCGAATTTTAGCCCATTCCGACACCGTCGCGTAAAATGACGAAATTACCCCTGGCGCGATTTTTGCTTCCAGTCAACCGGTCGAATTTTAGCCCATTCCGACACCGTCGCGTAAAATGACGAAATTGCCCCCGGCGCAATTTTTTCTTCCAATCAACCAGCCGAATTTCAGCCCATACCGACAGCGTCGCGAAAAATGACTAAATTGCCCCTGGGGCGGCTTTTGTTTTCGATAAACCTGTCTAATTTTAGCCCATTCCGACACCGTCGCGTAAAATGACGAAATTGCCCCCGGCGCAATTTTTTCTTCCAATCAACCAGCCGAATTTCAGCCCATACCGACACCGTCGCGAAAAATGATGAAATTGCCCTCGGCGCTACTTTTACTACCGGTCAACCAGCCGAATTTCAGCACATTCCGACACCGTCGCGAAAAATGAAGAAATTGCCCCCAGCGCGATTTTTGTGTATGATCAACCTGTCAAATTTTAGCCCATTCCGACTCCATCGCGAAAAATGACTAAATTGCCCTTGGGGCGGTTTTTATTTCCGATCAACCTGTCAAATTTTAGCCCATTCCGACACCGTCGCGAAAAATGACGAAATTACCCCTGGCACGATTTTTGGGTCCGATCTACTTGTCGAATTTTAGCCCATTCCTACACCGTCGCGAAAAATGACGAAATTACCCCTGGCACGATTTTTGTTTCCGATCAACCTGTCCAATTTTA
>NW_019263016.1:0-414 GCF_002742605.1 Olea europaea var. sylvestris | reverse complement strand
TTTTGTTTCCGATCAACCTGTCCAATTTTAGCCCATTCCGACACCGTCGCGAAAAATGACGAAATTGCCCCTGGCGCGATTTTTGTGTCCGATCAACCTGTCGAATTTTAGCCCATTCCGACACCGTCGCGAAAAATGACTAAATTGCCCCTGGCACGATTTTTGTTTCCGATCAACCCGTCAAATTTTAGCCCATTCCGACACCGTCGCGAAAAATGACGAAATTACCCCTCGCACGATTTTTGTTTCCGAACAACCTGTAAAATTTTAGCCCATCCCGACTCCGTCGTGAAAAATGACTAAATTGCCCTTGGGGCGGTTTTTGTTTCCTATCAACCTGCAAAATTTTAGCCCATTCCGACACCGTCGCGAAAAATGACGAAATTGCCCCTGGCGCGATTTTTGTTTCTGATA
>NW_019263015.1:19347-19616 GCF_002742605.1 Olea europaea var. sylvestris | reverse complement strand
GGAGGGATTGACTATTGAATTTCGTTCGAAAAAAGAGCTTTTTGCCATTCCCTAACCTAAAGACTAGTTGCCTTTCAGGGCAATATCGAATCGGCTCTCATTCCTGCTTGAATTCAAAGGCCAATCAATCTTATGAAAGAGCCCTGCCTCGGGTCGGATCTCACCTTACTAGACGAAGGAAAGTCAGAAGGCTAAAAGCGCATTCTACGCCTAGTGGTTTTGGTTTTGGAAATGGGCAAACAAAGCACTATCTGCCAACCCAGAGACCT
>NW_019263015.1:9728-10016 GCF_002742605.1 Olea europaea var. sylvestris | reverse complement strand
CGCTCCTTGGCTCTTCCCCTCTGTCCCTCGAGAAAGATAAATCCAGAAAAGGGGGATTTCCGGTGAACTATTAATGGGAGACCTTATCCGGATACTAGTAATACAGTTTATTACAGGTCAATCAGTTCTAAGCTTGCCTTAGCCTAGTGCTACGTCCTACTCCTACTCTTTGCCATACCACTGCGGGGAAAAGGGGCTTTGATGCGGGGATCCCCTTGTTACAGTAAAGCACTAAAGCAAGCAGTCAAGCAGGAGAGGAAGAAGGTGCAGCCTAGTCTCTGTCCGGGG
>NW_019263015.1:0-769 GCF_002742605.1 Olea europaea var. sylvestris | reverse complement strand
CTTGGATCGGCTTCTTTTCTTCCCTTTGTTTGCTTTGCTATTCGAGTCTGTCTCGGCATATAGAGCTTTGAGTCTGCATATCTCGCTGCCCTTGAATGGCTTCTTATCTGCGAACACGCGACGTACTTGATTGTCTGCATCCACATACTTGAAGCACTGATGAAGAGTAGATGGGACCACATGATTGTCATGAATCCATGGTCTGCCTAGAAGAGTAGCATGCTCGTCCTCGGATAGCGTAGAATGTCGCTTCCGAAGTTAGATCACCGATTTGCAATCTGATCCTGATCTTGCCCACTGGTCTTTCGTCATATTCCAATATAGATACTCCAGCTAGCTTGCTTGGAGGAATCCCAAGTTCCTCTAAAGGAGGAAGGATTGAGAGATGTTTAAGGGTCAATCTGAACTCTGGGAACCGGAACATCCTTGATGTATGCTGTGAAGTATAGAGGGCGATTGTGCTTCATATCACCCAAGAGTAGGTCTTCTTTAGTGAAGCTAATAGAGGTCTTTGCCGCCTGGACAGACATTCGGCACAGGGACTGTTCGGCTTTTTCTCTTTTGACTGCCGACTCTGCTTCTTTGTCAGATGATCAATGGAGAACTTGAGGTGTATGCTTGTGAACATAAGCATTAAGCGCTTGTAATTCCTTAATTCGATTCTCACATGTACTTGAAGACATACGTAATATATGCACGCGTGCATGAATGTGCTTACAAATGTTCAATCAAGTCATACTCGAAAGGCTTGGCCTTCTTCTAACTGGGG
>NW_019263014.1:10705-19632 GCF_002742605.1 Olea europaea var. sylvestris | reverse complement strand
TAACTTTTCATACGTGCCGTACTAGGAGGCACCATTTGACATGAAGGGGTATGCCGTACCTGAGGGCACCATTTGACATATGAACATTTCTTCAACATAGAGGGGTATGCCGTACCGGAGTACCATTTGATATACAACCATTAATATAGAGAGATATGCCGTACCGGAGTACCATTTAACATACAAACATTAACATGGATCGAAACTTATAACTTAACATGCTTAAACACATTGCATCTCTACCTACCTTGATTGATACTTTTGAAACTTTGAAAACTTGTATTGAAAACTTCGATGAAACATGGATGTTGAAAGAAATGCACTCCTTGGATGTTTGAAAACCGTTGAGAATTGATGCTTGAAAACACTTCTTAAACTTCGAGAAAAAATAGTTTTCATCCCTCTCTTTTTCTCTCTTGGAAACTCTTTCTTTAGTATGTAAAAGCTCTTGCTTTTTTGTGAGAAAAATGAGTGAAATGAGGTCTCCATTTATAGGTAAATATCCCATAACTTAAAGCAAATGAAGGGTCAAATTTCAGTTAAGAGAGAAAACATGGGTGCCATTTAAGTTTGAGGTTAAATGCTTCAATTTAGTGGGGTTTTTATTGCCAAAAACGTGGGTGGCCCTTTGAGAAAATAATTGATGAAAATAAATATTTAAATTCTAGAGAAAAATGAGAATTTTTCATTTCAGGCAATTTCGGTCGACCGGTTGTAGTCCGGTTGACACCGCACAGCTTTCAGTATTTCTATCATAACTTCTTCTCCCAATATCCGATTGAGGCAATCCAGAGTGCATTAGAAAGATAACTCAAAGAGCTACAACTTTAATTTAGATATCATTTTCCAAATCGAATGTTTCCTATGTCTAAAATGGGTATCAAATGAGACTAAAAATCTGAAGTATACTTTAGTCATCCAATATTCATGTCTTAGTGCCGCTGAGGTGTCTAGAATTATTTGGGGTTCTACAGTTGTTAAGTGTCAATTGGATGGTAAAACGATTTGAAATTTAAACTGTCCAACAAGGCAATGTCGCATGGCAAAGTGTAAACTAAAGTGTACACCATAGTGTACATGTCGCAAATTTCTTCCTGATTGAACTTTGCTATTCGTACACTGATTTTTGACACGTTGTTTGACACTTGCATTGTTGTCAAGTGTCAATTGGATGAGAAAACTGTTAGAAATTCAAACTGTCCGATAGGGTAATGTCACGTGGCAAACTGTAAAGTAAAGTGTGTATATCATAGAGTACATGTAGCAAGGTTCATGCCGATTGAACTTTACAATTTGCACACTGATTTTTGACACGTTGTTTGATTCTTGCATTGTTGTCAAGTATCAATTGGATAGTAAAAGTGTTTGAAATTTAAACCGTCCAACAGGGTAATGTCATGTGGCAAAGTATAAACTTAAGTGTACACCATAGCATACATGTTTCAAGGTTCTTACCCATTGAACTTTGCTATTTGTACACCGATGTTTGTTACGTTGTTTGACGCTCGCATTATTGTCAAGTGTTAATTGGATGGTGAAATTGTTTGAAATTTCAACTGTCCAACAGGGTAATGACACGTGACAAAGTATAAACAAAATGTACACCATAGTGTACATGTCGCAATGTTCTTATTGATTGAACTTTGCTATTTGCACACTGATTTTTGACACGTTGTTTGACACTTACATTGTTGTCATGGGTTAATTGGATGAGAAAACTGTTTTAAATTTAAATCGTCCAATAGGGTAATGTCACGTGGCGGAGTGTAAACTAAGTGTACATGTAGCAAGATTCTAACCGATTGAACTTTGCTATTTGCACAATGATTTTTGACCCGTTGTTTGACACTTGCATTATTCTCAAGTGTCAATTGGATGGAAAAACTATTTGAAATTTAAATTGTCTAACAGGGTAATGTCACGTGATAAAGTGTAAACTAAAGTGTACACCATAGTGTACATGTAACAAGGTCCGTACCGATTGAACTTTGCTATTTGTACACTGATGTTGGATATTTTATTTGACACTTGTATTGTTGTGAAGTGTCAATCGGATGGGAAAACTATTTGAAATTTAAACTGTCTAGCAGTGTATTGTCACGTGGCAAAGTGTAATCTAAAGTATATACCATAGTGTACATGTAGCAAGGTTCTTACCGATTGAACTTCGCTATTTGTACACTGATTTTTGACCTATTGTTTGACACTCGCAAAATTGGATGGGAAATCTATTTGAAATTTAAACAGCCCAACTGGGTAATGTCACGTGGCAAAGTGTAAACTAATGTGTACACCATAATTTACATATAGTGAGGTTCTTACCAATTGAACTTTGCTCTTTCTGCATTGATTTTTGACACTTTGCTTGAAACTTGCATTGTTGTCGAGTGTCAATTAGATGGAAAACTATTTGAAATTTAGACAGTCCAATAGGGTAATGTCACGTGGCAAGTGTAAACTAAAGTGTACACAATAGTGTACACGTCGCAAGGTTCTTACTGATTGAACTTTGCTATTTGTACACAGATTTTTGACACGTCGTTTGACACTTGCATTGTTGTCAAGTGTCAGTTGGATGAGAAAACTATTTGAAATTTAATCTGTTTGGCCGGGTAATGTCACGTGGCAAAGTGTAAACTAAAGTGTGTACGTGTACAATTAGCAAGGTTCTTACTGATTGAACTTTGCTGTTTGCACACTAATTTTTGACACGTTGTTTGACACTTGGGTTGTTTTCAAGTGTCAATTGGATGGTAAAACTATTTGAAATTTAAAATGTCCAATAGGGTAATGTCATGTGGCAAGTGTAAGCTAAAGTGTACACCATAGTGTACATGTAGAAAAGTTCTTACCGATTGACCTTTGCTATTTGTACACTGATTTTTGACCCGTTATTTGACACTTGCAATGTTGTCAAGTGTAAAATTGGACGGGAAAACTATTTGAAATTTAAGTTGTCTAACAGGGTAATGTCACGTGACAAAGTGTAAACTAAAGTGTGTACACCATGGTGTACATATAGCAAGGTTCTTACCGATTGAACTTTGTTATTTGCACACTAATTTTTGATATGTTGTTTGACACTTGCGTTGTTGTCAAGTGTCAATTGGATGGAAAAACTATTTAAAATGCCACGTGGCAAAGTGTAAACTAAAGTTTACACCATAGTGTACATGTAACAAGGTCTGTACCGATTGAACTTTGCTATTTGTACACTGATTTTTGTCACATTGTTTGACACTTGCATTGTTGTCAACTATCAACTGGATGGTAAAACTACTGGAAATTTTGACTGTCAAACAAGGTAATGACACGTGGCAAAGTGTAACCAAAAGTGTACACCATAGTGTACATGTTGCAAGGTTCTTACCGAATGAACTTCGCTATTTGTATACTGATTTTTGATATGTTGTTTAACAATTGCATTGTTGTTAAGTGTCAATTGTACGGGAAAACTATTTGAAATTTAAACTGTCCAACTGGGCAATGTTACATGGCAAAGTGTACACCATAGTGTACATGTAGTAAGGTTCTTGTCAATTGAACTTTACTATTTGTACACTGATTTTTGACACATTGTTTGACACTTGTATTATTGTTAAGTGTCAATAGGATGGGAAATGTGTTTGAAATTTAAACTATCCAACAGGGTAATGTCACGTGGCAAAGTGTAAAGTGGAGTGTACGACTTAGTGTACATGTAGCAAGGTCCGTACAGATTGAACTTTGCTATTCGTACACTAATTTTTTACTCATTGTTTGAC
This sequence comes from Olea europaea var. sylvestris, assembly GCF_002742605.1. Taxonomy (NCBI): domain Eukaryota; kingdom Viridiplantae; phylum Streptophyta; class Magnoliopsida; order Lamiales; family Oleaceae; genus Olea; species Olea europaea. The sequence goes on along the minus strand of NW_019263014.1, from coordinate 15,868 downwards.
ACTTGCATTATTTTCAAGTGTCAACTGGATGGTAAAACTATTTGAGATTTCGACTTTCCAACAGGGTAATTACACGTGGCAAAATGTAAACTAAAGTATACACCATAGTGTACATGTCGCAAAGTTCTTACCGATTGAACTATGCTATTTGTACAATGATATTTGACACGTTGTTTGACACATGCATTGCTATCGATTGTCAATCGGATGGAAAACTATTTGAAATTTAAACTGTCCAATAGGGTAATGTCACGTGACAAGTGTAAACTAAAGTGTACACCATAGTGTACATGTCACAAGGTTCTTACCGATTGAACTTTGCTATTTGTAGTAGATTTTTGACGCATTGTTCGACACTTATACTATTTTCAAGTGTCAGTTGGATGAGAAAACTGTTCGAAATTTAATCTGTCTAGTAGGGTAATGTCGTGTGGCAAAGTGTAAACTAAAGTGTGTACACCATAGTGTACATGTAGCAAGGTCTGTACCGATTGAACTTTGCTATTTGTACATTGATTTTTGACATGTTGTTTGACACTGGCATTGTTGTCAAGTGACAACTGGATGGTACAGCTATTTGAAATTTCAACTGTCCGACAAGGTAATAACACGTGGCAAAGTGTAAACAAAAGTGTACTCAATAGTGTACATGTGGAAAGGTTCTTACTTATTGAACTTTGCTATTTGTGTGTATATTTTTGACACGTTGTTTGACACTTGTATTGTTGTTAAGTGTCAATTGGATGAGAGAACTGTTTGAAATTTAATCTGTCTGGTAGGGTAATGTCACGTGGCAAAGTGTAAACTAAAGTGTGTACACCATGGTGTACATGTAGAATGGTTCTTACCGATTGAACTTTGCTATTTCTACACTAATTTTTGACATGTTGTTTAACACTTGCATTGTTTTCAAGTGTCAATTGGATGGGAAAACTATTTGAAATTCAAACTGTCCAACAGGGTAATGTCACGTGACAAAGTGTAAGCCAAAGTGTACTCCATAGTGTACATGTTGCAAAGTTCTTATCCATTGAACTTTGCTATTTGTACATTGATTTTTAACCTATTGTTTGACAGTTACGTTGTTGTCCAGTGTCAATTGGATGGGAAAATGATTTGAAATTTAAACTGTCCAATAGGGTAATGTCACGTGACAAAGTGTAAACTAAAGTTTACTCCATTGTGTACATGTAGCAAGGTCCTTACCGATTGACCTTTGCTATTTGTATACTAATTTTTGAAACGTTGTTTGACACTTGCAGTGTTGTCAAGTGTCAATTAGATGGAAAAATTGCTAGAAAATTAAACTGTCCAATAGGGTAATGTCAAGTGGTAAAGTGTAAACTAAAGTGTACATGTTGCAAGGTTCATACCGATTGAGCTTTGCAATTTATACACTAATTTCTGACACATTGTTAGACACTTACATCATTGTCAAGTGTCCATTGGATGGGAAAACTATTTGAAATTTACACTATTGAATAGGGTAATCTCATATGACAAAGAGTAAACTAAAGTGTACACCATAGTGTACATGTAGCAAGGTTCTTGCCGATTGAAATTTTCTATTTGTAAACTGATTTTTGACACGTTGTTTGACACTTGCATTGTTGTCAAGTGTCAAATGGATGGGAAAACTTTCTTGAAATTTAAACTGTCGAACAAGGTAATGTCACGTGGCAAGTTGTAAACTAAAGTGCACACCATAGTGTACATGTAGCAAGGTTCTTACAGATTGAATTTTGCTATTTGTGCACTGATTTTTGACACGTTGTTTAACACTTACATTGTTGTCAAGTGTCGATAGGATGGGAAAACTCTTCGAAATTTGAACTATCCTACGGGTTAATGTCACATGGTAAATTGTAAACTAAAGTGTACATGTAGCAAGGTTCATACCGTTTGAAATTTGCTATTTGTACACTGATTTTTGACACGTTGTTAGACACTTGCATTCTTGTCAAGTGTCAATTGGATGGAAAAACTGTTAGAAATTTGAACAGTCCAACAGGGTAATGTCACGGGGTAAAGTGTAAACTAAAGTGTGTACACCTTAGTGTACATGTAGCAAAGTTCTTGCCAATTAAACTTTGCTATTTGTACACTAATTTTTGAACGTTGTTTGACACTTGCATTGTTGTCGAGTGTCAATTAGATGGGAAAACTATTTGGAATTTAAACTATCCAACACGGTAATGACACGTGGCAAAGTGTAAACTAAAGTGTACACCATGGTGTACATGTCGCAAGGTTCTTATCGATTGAACTTTGCTATTTGTACACCAATTTTTGACACGTTGTTTGACACTTGCGTTGTGGTCAAGTGTCAATTGGATGGGAAAACTATTTGAAATTTAAACTGTCCAACAGTGTAATGTCACATGGCAAAGTGTAAACTAGTGTCCGTCATAGCGTATATGTAGCAAGGTTTGTACCGATTGAACTTTGCTAATAGTACTCTAATTTTTGATAGGTTGTTTGACACTTACATTGTTGTGAAGTGTCAACTGGGTGGTAAAAGTATTTGAAATTTCAACTGTCCAACAAGGTAACGACACGTGGCAAAGTGTAAACTAAAGTGTACACCATGGTGTACATGTAGCAAGGTTCTTACCGATTGAACTTTGCTATTTGTACACTAATTTTTGACACGTTGTTGGACAATTGCATTGTTGTGAAGTGTCAATTGCATGGGAAAACTATTTGAAATTTAAATTGTCCAATATGGCAATGTCACGTGGCAAAGTGCAAACTAAAGTGTACACCATAGTGTACATGTAGCAAGGTTCATGTCGATTGAACTTTGCTATTTCTACACTAATTTTTGACACGTTGTTTGACACCTGCATTGTTGTTAGGTGTCAATTGGATGGAAAAAGTGTTTGAAATTTGAACTGTCTAGTAGGGTAATCTCACGTGATAAAGTGTAAACTAGATTGTACGAAATTGTGTACATGTAGCGAGGTCCGTACCGATTGAAATTTGCTATTTGTACACCGATCTTTGACATGTTGTTTGATACTTACATTGTTGTCAAGTGTCGACTAGATGATAAAATTATTTGAAATTTTAACTATCCAACAAGGTAATAACAGGTGGCAAAGTGTAAACAAAAGTGTACACCATAGTGTACATGTCGCAAGGTTCTTACCGACTGAACTTTGCTATTTGTACACTGATTTTCGACACGTTGTTCGATACTCACATTGTTGTCAAGTGTCAATAGGATGGGATAACTGTTCAAAATTTGAACTGTCCTACATGGTAATGTCACGTGATAAATTGTAAACTAAAGTGTACTTGTAGCAAGGTTCATACCGTTTGAACTTTTCTATTTGCACACTGATTTTTGACACGTTGTTTGACACTTGCATTGTTGTCAAGTGTCAATTGGATGGGAAAACTATTTGGACTTTAAACTGTCCAACAGGGTAATGACACGTGGTAAAGTGTAAGCTAAAGTGTACACCCTAGTGTACATGTAGCGAGGTTCTTACCGATTGAACTTTGCTATTTGTACACTGATTTTCAACACGTTGTTCGACACTTGTATTGTTGTCAAGTGTCGATAGGATGCGAAAACTGCCCAAAATTTGAACTTTCCTATAGGGTAATGTCACGTGGTAAACTATAAACTAAAGTGTACATGTAGCAAGGTTCATACCGTTTGTACTTTGCGATTTGTACACTGATTTCTGGCACGTTGATTGATAATTGCATTGTTGTCGAGTGTCAATTGGATGGGAAAACTATTTGGAATTTAAACTATCTAATAGGGTAATGACATGTGGCAAAGTGTAAACTAATGTGTACACCATGGTGTACATGTCGCAAGGTTCTTACCGATTGAACTTTACTATTTGTACACTGATTTTTGAGACATTGTTTGTCACTTGCATTCTGGTCAAGTGTCAATTGGATGGAAAAAATGTTTGAAATTTAAACAGTCCAATAGTGTAATGTCACGTGGCAAAGTGTTAACTAGAGTGTATGTCATAGTGTACATGTAGCAAGATCCGTACTGATTGAACTTTGCTATTCGTACACATATTTTTGACACATTGTTTGACCCTTGCATTGTTTTCAAGTATCAACTGGATGGTAAAACAGTCAAAAATTTGAACTGTCCTATAGGGTAATGTCACGTGGCAAAGTGTAAACTAAAATGTGTACACCATAGAGTACATGTAACGAGGTTCTTACCGATTGAACTTTGCTATTTGTACACTGATTTTTGACATGTTCTTTGACACTTGCATTGTTGCCAAGTGTCAATTGGATGGGAAAATTTGAAATTTAAACTGTCCAATAGAGTAATAACAAGGGGCTAAGTGTAAGCTAAAGTGTACACCATAGTGTACATGTAGGAAGGTTCTTACCGATTGAACTTTACTATTTGTACACTGATTTTCGACACGTTGTTCGACACTTGCATTGTTGTCCAGTGTCGATAGGATGGGAAAACTGTTCGAAATTTGAACTGTCCTATAGGGTAATGTCATGTGGTAAACTGTAAACTAAAGTGTACATGTAGCAAGGTTCATGCCTTTTGAACTTTGCTATTTGTACACTGATTTTTGACACGTTGTTTGACACTTACATTGTTGTCGAGTATCAATTGGATGGGAAAACTATTTGAAATTTATACTGTCCGACCGGGTAATGTCATGTGGCAAAGTGTAAACTAAAGTGTACATGTAGCAAGGTTCTTACCGATCAAACTTTGCTATTTGTACACTGATTTTTGACACGTTGTTTGACACTTGCATTGTTGTTTAGTGTCAATTGGATGGTAAAATGGTTTGAAATTTAAACTGTCCAACAAGGCAATGTCTCGTGGGAAAGTGTAAACTAATGTGTACACCATAGTGTACGTGTCGTAAAGTTCTTACCTATTGGACGTTGCTATTCGTACACTGATTTTGACACGTTGTTTGACACTTGTATTGTTGTCAAGTGTCAGTTGGATGGAAAAATTATTAGAAATTTGAACTGTCCAATAGGGTAATGTCACGTGGCAAAGTGTAAACTAAAGTATGTACACCATAGAGTACATATAGCAAGGTTCTTGTCGATTGTATTTGCTATTTGTACACTGATTTTTGACACTTGCATTGTTGTCAAGTGTCAATCGGATGGGAAAACTATTTGGAATTTAAACTG
>NW_019263014.1:0-1816 GCF_002742605.1 Olea europaea var. sylvestris | reverse complement strand
ACTTTACTATTCGTACACTGATTTTTGACACGTTGTTTGACACTTGCATTGTTGTCGAGTGCCAATTGGATGGGAAAAGTACTTGAAATTTAAACTGTCCAGCAGGATAATGACACGTGGCAAAGTGTAAACTAAAGTGTACACCATAGTGTACATGTCACAAGGTTCTTACCGATTGAACTTTGTCATTTGTACACTATTTTTTGACACGTTGTTTGACACTTGCATTCTTGTCATGTGTCAATTTGTTATCAAGCGATGAAATCGGAGGCAGAAAACAACACCATGCGGCCGCACAGGCAAAATTACATGCGGCCGCACACATGCACACCGAAAGTAAAAATTGTTTTTTTTGTTGAACCATGCGACCGCATGGATTTACACCATGCGGCCGCACAAGCCAAAGAAATTGGCGAATTTTCTATTTTTGGCCGAATTCCCTAGTTTCGATAGAATTCTTATGAAATCAAGTTATCAACACAATTTGATGGTTTTGGACATTTTTATTCATTAGTATAAATAGGAGATTACCTTTCATTGTAATAACTTTTGAACTTTTGACTTTTGAATTAATATTATAGAGAGAGAAATTTCTTCTTTCAATTTATTGTTCTCCTTGAACAATCTTATAACTTATCAAGATTCAACTTCTTGTGGCGTTCTATCAATCGGATTGTGGGTTCTTTTAATTATAATCAAGGGGTTTTAGGTTCTTCGCTAATCTAGGGTTTCTTGGTTCAACTCTTGGGGTTCAAGATCCAAAACCGGGTGAGTATTGGCATTCTTGGGTTTCGAATCAATCTCGTTGTGGGTTTCGTAATTTCCATTGCTACGGGGTTCGCATCAGTTGGTATCAGAGCTTTGGCTCCAATTTAATCAGGTTATATCCTTTGTTTTCTAATTTTTTTCAATTTCTTGTGTTCTTGTGTCCAGAAGGTTTTCTTGATCTTTGATCCAAAAAATTTCATCAAAAATCTTCAAATTTCGTTTTTGGGTTCAATTTTTGCCCAAATCAGTTTTCGTTTTCTTTGTTGGTTTTGTTATTGATTTTCGGATCTAAAAAAAATACTGTTCATCATTACAGTTAAAAAAAACTTGTTAAATATTATTGATCCGTCAAATACCAACTTTTATTATTCATTATTGTTTCTAAATTACTTAGACACATTGAATCATTCCATTCATTCAATTTAAATCAAGTTTTAAAAGCTTTCTTTGAGACATTTGTTACAATTATTGAGTCACATCCGGTTTGGGAAATTCTACACGAATTGATTGATTGATTGAGTTCATTGATTGTTCCTAGAAGCAATTGTTGAAAGAACTGAGTGGTAAAAGGTAGAGAGGTGAGCTTAATAGAGGGTAAAAGCCCTTGTGTGTGTTCCGAGTGACTTTTGGTGAGGTAGTAAAATAAAATCTTTAGTGTTAGGATGTCAGAAAGGGTAAAATCAAACTCAAGCCGACAAGGTGATAATAGCAATGCATCGAAGGATTTAGTGCAAAGGTTTAAGAGGGTGTTTGGAGATGTGAAAGATAGGTTGGAGAAGTAGGAGGCTTGGATGAATAGATTAGATACATCGGTGGCTAATCTTAGTTGGAGGCATCGAGTGGATGTATCCAATGCCAGAGGATCGGATAGATGGAAGCCTAGGAGGGAAAGGCGAGAGGAGTATGGATATGGGAGTGACATGGGTGAAGATGAATTTCACGGTGTCGAGATGGGAAGGATGAGGAATAGAGGCGATAGGTTCAACAAACGGGGTCGGAATGATCGCGGGGAGGAGTTGGATGGAAACTTGGGAAATATAAAAATGAC
>NW_019263013.1:0-19646 GCF_002742605.1 Olea europaea var. sylvestris | reverse complement strand
CACCGGGTGAATTTCGTCATTTTTCGCAACTGTGTCGGAATTGGCTAAAATTTGACAGTTTGATCGGAAACAAAATTCGCGCCGTGGGCATTTTCATCATTTTTCGCGACGATGTCGGAATGGGGTAAAATTTGACTGGTTGATCGGAAACAAAAATCGCGCCGAGGATAATTTCGTCATTTTTCGCGACTGTGTCCGAGTGGGCTGAAATTTGACAGGTTGATCAGAAACAAAAATCGCGCCGGAGTCAATTTCGTCATTTTTCGCGACTGTGTCGGAATGTGCTCTAATTTGACAGGTTGATCGGGAACAAAAATCACGCCAGGGGCAGTTTCGTCATTTTTCGCGCCTGAATCGGAATTGGCTAAAATTTGACAGGTTGATCGGAAACAAAAATCGCGCCGGGGTCAATTTCGTCATTTTTCGCGACTGTGTCGGAATGGGCTAAAATTTGACTGGTTGATCGGAAACAAAAATCGTGCCCGGGGCAATTTCGTCATTTTTCGCGATTGTGTCGGAATGGGTTTAAAATTGACAGGTTGATCGGGAACAAAAATCACGCCAGGGGCAGTTTCGTCATTTTTCGCGCCTGAATCGGAATTGGCTAAAATTTGACAGGTTGATCGGAAACAAAATTCGCGCCGTTGGAATTTTTTGTCATTTTTCGCGACTGTGTCGGAATGGGCTAAAATTTGACTGGTTGATCGGAAACAAAAATCGTGCCCGGGGCAATTTCGTCATTTTTCGCGATTGTGCCGGAATGGGTTAAAAATTGACAGGTTGATCGGGAACAAATACCGCGCCAGGGGCAATTACGTCAATTTTTGCAATGGTGTCGGAATGGGCTAAAATTTGACTGGTTGATCGGGAACAAAAATCGAACAAGGGGTAATTTCGTCATTTTTTGCGACTGTGTCGGTATGGGCTAAAATTGGACCGGTTGATCGGGTACAAAAACCGCGCCGGGGTTCGCGACTGTGTCGGAATGGGCTCAAATTCAACAGGTTGATCGGGAAGAAAAATCGCGCCGGGTGAATTTCGTCATTTTTCGCAACTCTGTCGAACTTGGCTAAAATTTGAAAGGTTGATCGGAAACAAAAATCACGCCGGGGGCTATTTCGTCATTTTTCGCGACTGTGTCGGAATGGGATAAAATTTGACAGGTTGATCGGAAACAAAAATCGCGACCGGGGCAATTTCTTTATTTTTCGATAATGTGTCGGAATGGGCTCAAATTCAACAGGTTGATTGGGAACAAAAATCGCGCCGGGTGAATTTCGTCATTTTTCGCAATTGTGTCGGAATTGGCTAAAATTTGACAGGTTGATCGGAAACAAAAATCGTGCGGGGGGCAATTTCGTCATTTTTCGCGACTGTGTCGTAATGGGCTAAAATATTATACGTTGATCGGAAACAAAAATCGCGCCGGGGGCAATTTCATCATTTTTCGCGACTGTGTTGGAATTGGCTAAAATTTGACATGTTGATTGGAAACAAAATTCGCACAGTGGGCAATTTCGTCGTTTTTCGCGACGATGTCTGAATGGGCTAAAATTTGACTGGTTGATCGGAAACAAAAATCGCGCTGGGGATAATTTCGTCATTTTTCGCGACTGTGTCGGAGTGTGCTGAAATTTGACAGGTTGATCGGAAACAAAAATCGCGCCGGGGTCAATTTCGTCATTTTTCGCGACTGTGTCGGAATGTGCTCTAATTTGACATGTTGATCGGGAACAAAAAGCACGCCGGGGACAATTTCGTCACTTTTCTCGCCATTGTCGGAATTGGCTAAAATTTGACAGGTTGATCGAAAACAAAAATCGTGCCGCGGGCAATTTCGTCATTTTTCTAGGCTGTGTCGGAATGGGCTCAAATTTAACTAGTTGATCGGAAACAAAAACTGCGTCGGGTGAATTTCGTCATTTTTCGCAGCTGTGTCGAAATTGTCAAAAATTTGATAGGTTGATCGGAAACAAAAACTGCTCCGGGGGCAATTTCGTCAGTGTTCTCGACTGTGTCGAAATCGGCTAAAATTTGACTGGTTGATCGGAAACTACAACCGCGTCGGGGGCAATTTCGTTATTTTTCGCGACTGTGTCGAAATGGGCTGAAATTTTGACAGGTTGATTGGAAACAAAAATCGCGTCGGGTGAATTTTGTCATTTTTCGCAACTGTGTCAGAATTGGCTGAAATTTGGAAGTTTGATCGTAAATAAAAATCGCGTTGGGGCAATTTCATCATTTTTCTCGACTGTGTCGGAGTGGGCTAAAATTTGACTGGTTGATCGGAAACAAAAATCGTGCCCGGGGCAATTTCGTCATTTTTCGCGACTATGTCGGAATGGGTTAAAATTTGACAGGTTGATCGGAAACAAAAATCGCGCTGGGGGCAATTTCGTCATTTTTCGTGACTGTGTCGTAATGGGCTAAAATTTGATAGGTTGATCGGAAACAAAAATCGCGCCGGGGGCAATTTCGTCATTTTTCGCGACTGTGTTGGAATGGGGTCAAATTTAACAGGTTGATCGGTAACAAAAACCGCACTGGGTGAATTTCGTCATTTTTCGCAACTGTGTCGGAATTGTCTAAAATTTAACAGGTTGATCGGAAACAAAATTCATGCAGTGGGCAATTTCGTCGTTTTTCGCGACGATGTCTGAATGGGCTAAAATTTGACTGGTTGATCGGAAACAAAAATATCGCCGGGGATAATTTCGTCATTTTTCGCGACTGTGTCGGAGTGGGCTGAAATTTGACAGGTTGATCGGAAACAAAAATCGCTCCGGGGTCAATTTCGTCATTTTTCGCGACTGTGTCGGAATGTGCTCAAATTTGACAGGTTGATCGGGAACAAAAGGCGCGCCGGGGGCAATTTCGTCACTTTTCGCGCCTGTGTCGGAATTGGCTAAAATTTGACAGGTTGATCGGAAACAAAAATCGCGCCTGGGGCAATTTCGTCATTTTTCATGACTGTGTCGGAATGGGCTAAAATTTGACAGGTTGATCGGAAACAAAAACCGCGCCAGGGGCAATTTAGTCATTTTTCGATACTGTGTCGAAATGGGCTCACATTCAACAGGTTGATCGGGAATAAAAACCGCGCCGGGTGACTTTCGTCATTTTTCGCAACTGTGTCAGAATGGGCCAAAATTTGACTGGTTGATCGGAAACAAAAACCGCGCTGGGGGCTATTTCTTCATTTTTCGCGACTGTGTCGGAATGGGCTCAAATTTGACAGGTTGATCGGGAACAAAAACTGCGCCGGGGGCAATTTCGTCATTTTTCGCGACTGTGTCGGAATTGGCTAAAATTTGACAGGTTGATCGGAAATAAAAATTGCGCCGGGGGCTATTTCATCATTTTTCGCGACGGTGTCGGAATGGTCCAAAATTAGACAGGTTGATCGGGAACAAATACCGCGCCGGGTGACTTTCGTCATTTTTCGCAACTGTGTCGAACTGGGCCAAAATTTGACTGGTTGATCGGAAACAAAAACCGCGCTGGGGGCTATTTCTTCATTTTTCTCGACTGTGTCGGAGTGGACTAAAATTTGATTGGTTGATCGGAAACAAAAACCGCGCCCGGGGCAATTTTGTCATTTTTCGCGCTTATGTCGGAATTGGCTAAAATTTGACATGTTGATTGGAAACAAAAATCGCGTCGGGGGCAATTTCGTCATTTTTCGCTACTGTGTCGGAATGGTCTCAAATTTAACAGGTTGATCGAGAACAAAAACCGCTCCGGGTGAATTTCTTCATTTTTCGCTACTGTGTCGGAATGGGCTCAAATTTAACAAGTTGATCAAGAACAAAAATAGTGCCGGGTGAATTTCGTCATTTTTCGTAACTGTGTCGGAATTGGCTAAAATTTGACAGGTTGATCGGAAACAAAAATCGCGCCGGGGGCAATTTCGTCATTTCTCGCGACGATGTCGGAATGGCCTAAAATTTGACTGGTTGATCGGAAACAAAATCCGCTCCGAGAATAATTTCGTCATTTTTCGCGATTGTGTCGGAATCGGCTGAAATTTGACAGGTTGATCGGAAACAAAAATCTCGCTGAGGTCAATTTCGTCATTTTTTGCGACTGTGTCGGAATGGGGTCAAATTAAACAAGTTGATCGGAAACAAAAATCGCGCCAGGGGCAATTTCGTCATTTTTCGTAACTGTGTCGGAATGGGCTAAAATTTGACAGGTTGATCGGAAACAAAAATTGCGCCGGGGGCACTTTCGTCATTTTTTGCGACTGTGTCGGAATGGGCTAAAATTTGAAAGGTTGATCGGAAACAAAATCGCGCCGGGGGCAATTTCGTCATTTTTCGCGACTGTGTCGGAATGTGCTCAAATTTGACAGGTTGATCGGGAACAAAAATCGCGCCGGGGGCAATTTCGTCATTTTTCGCGCCTGTGTCGGAATTGGCTAAAATTTGATTGGTTGATCGGAAACAAAAATCGCACCGGGGTCAATTTCGTCATTTTTCGCGACTGTGTCGGAATGGGCTAAAATTTGACAGGTTGATTGGAAACAAAAATCGCGCCGGGTGAATTTCGTCATTTTTCGCAACTGTGTCGGAATGGGCTAAAATTTGACAGGTTGATCGGGAACAAAAATCGTTCCGGGGGCACTTTCGTCATTTTTCGCGCCTGTGTCGGAATTGGCTAAAATTTGACAGGATGATCGGAAACAAAAATCGAGCCGGAGGCAATTTCGTCATTTTTCGCAACTGTGTTGGAATAGGTTAAAAATTGACAGGTTGATCTGGAACAAGGACCGCGCCTGGTGAATTTCGTCATTATTCGCAACTGTGTCGGAATTGGCTGAAATTTGGCAGGTTGATCGGAAACAAAAACAGCGCCACAGGCAATTTCGTCATTTTTTGCGACTGTGTCGGAATGGGCTAAAATTTGACAGGTTGATCGGAAACAAAAATAGCGCCAGGGGCAATTTCGCCATTTTTCGCGACTGTATCGGAATGTGCTCAAATTTGACAAGTTGATCGGGAACAAAAATCGCGCCGGGAACAATTTTCGTCATTTTTCGCGCCTGTGTCGGAATTGGCTAAAATTTTACAGGTTGATCGGAAACAAAAATCGTGTCGGGGGCTGTTTCGTCATTTTTCGCGACTGTGTCGGAATGGGCTGAAATTTGACTGGTCGATCGGAAACAAAAATCGCGCCGGGGTCAATTTCGTCATTTTTAGCGACTGTGTCGGAATGGGCTGAAATTTGACAGGTTGATAGGAAATAAAAATCGTGCTGGGGGCAATTTCATCATTTTTCTCGACTGTGTCGGAATGAGCTAAAATTTTACAGGTTGATCGGGAACAAAAATCGCGCCTGATGAATTTTGTCATTTTTCGCAGCTGTGTCGGAATTAAATAAAATTTGATAGGTTGATCGGAAACAAAAATCGCGCCGGGGGCAATTTCGTCATTTTTCGCGACTGTGTCGGAGTGGGCTGAAATTTGACAGGTTGATCGGAAACAAAAATCGCGCCAAGGTCAATTTCTTCATTTTTCGCGACTGTGTCGGAATGTGCTCAAATTTAACAGGTTGATCGGGAACAAAAATTGCGCCGGGGGCAATTTTCTCATTTTTCGCGACTGTGTCGGTATTGGCTAAAATTTGATAGGTTGATCGGAAACTAAAATCGCGCCGGGGTCAATTTCGTCATTTTTCGCGACAATGTCGGAATGGGCTAAAATTTGACAGGTTGATCGGGAACAAAAATCGCGTCAAGGGCAATTTCGTCATTTTTCGCGACTGTGTCGGAATGGCCTCAAATTTAACAGGTTGATCGGGAACAAAAATCGCGCCAAGGGCAATTTCGTCATTTTTCGCGACTGTATCATAATTGGCTAAAATTTGATAGGTTGAACGGGAACAAAAGCCGCGCCGGCGGGAATTTCGTCATTTTTCGCGACTGTGTCGGAGTGAGCTGAAATTTGACAGGTTGATCGGAAACAAAAATCGCGCCAGGGTCGATTTCTTCATTTTTCGCGACTGTGTCGGAATGTGCTCAAATTTAAGAGGGTGATTGGGAACAAAAATTGCGTCGGGGGCAATTTTGTCATTTTTCGCGACTGTGTCGGTATTGGCTAAAATTGGATAGGTTGATCAGAAACAAAAATCCCGTCGGGGTCAATTTCGTCATTTTTCGCGACTGTGTCGGAATGGGCTAAAATTTAACAGGTTGATCGGAACAAAAATTGTGCCGGGGGCAATTTTGTCATTTTTCGCGACTGTGTCGGTATTGGCTAAAATTTGATAGGTTGATCGGAAACAAAAATCGCGCCGGGGGCAATTTCGTCATTTTTCGCGACTGTGTCGGAATGGGCTAAAATTTGACAGGTTGATCGAAAACAAAAATCGTGCCGGGGGCAATTTCGTCATTTTTCTAGGCTGTGTCGGAATGGGCTCAAATTTAACTGGTTGATCGGGAACAAAAACCGCGCCGGATGAATTTCGTCATTTTTCGCAGCTGTGTCGGAATTGACTAAAATTTGATAGGTTGATCGAAAATAAAAACCGCGCTGGGGGCAATTTCGTCCGTTTTCTCGACTGTGTCGAAATCGGCTAAAATTTGACTGGTTGATCGGAAACAGCAGCCGCGCCGGGGGCAATATCGTCATTTTTCGCGAGTGTGTCGAAATCGGCTGAAATTTGACAGGTTGATTGGAAACAAAAATCGCGCCGGGTGAATTTCGTCATTTTGCGCAACTGTGTCGGAATTGGCTGAGATTTGGCAGTTTGATCGAAAATAAAAATCGCGTGGGGGGCAATTTCATCATTTTTCTCGACAGTGTCGGAATGGGCTAAAAATTGACAGGTTGATCGGGAACAAAGGCCGCGCCGGGGGCAATTTCGTCATTTTTTGCAATGGTGTCGAAATGGGCTAAAATTTGATTGGTTGATCGGGAACAAAAATCGCGTCGGGGGAAATTTCGTCATTTTTCGCTACTGTGTCGGAATGGGCTAAAATTTGACAGGTTGATCGGAAACAAAAATCGTGCCCTGGGCAATTCCGTCATTTTTCTCGGCTGTGTCGGAATGGGCTAATATTTGACAGGTTGATCGGAAACAACAATTTCACCCGGGGCAATTTCGTAATTTGTCGATACCGTGTCGGAATGGGCTCAAATTCAACAGGTTGATCGGGAACAAAAACCGCGCCGGGTGAATTTCGTCATTTTTCGCAACTGTGTCGGAATTGGCTAAAATTTCATTGGTTGATCGGAAACAAAAATCGCGCCGGGGGCAATTTCATCATTTTTCGCGACTGTGTCGGAATGGGCTAAAATTTGATAGGCTGATCGGAAACAAAAATCATGCCGGGGGCAATTTCGTCATTTTTCGCGACTGTGTCGGAATGGGCTCAAATTTAACAGGTTGATCGGGAACAAAAATCGCACCGGGTGAATTTCGTCATTTTTCACAATTGTGTCGAAATTGGCTAAAATTTGACAGTTTGATCGGAAACAAAATTCGCGCCGTGGGCATTTTCGTCATTTTTCGCTACGATGTCGGAATGGGCTAAAATTTGACTGGTTGATCGGAAACAAAAACCGCGCCGGGGATAATTTCGTCATTTTTCGCGACTGTATCAGAGTGGGCTGAAATTTGACAGGTTGATCGGAAATAAAAATCGCGCCGGAGTCAATTTCGTCATTTTTCGCGACTGCGTCGGAATGTTCTCAAATTTGACAGGTTGATCGGGAACAAAAACCGCGCCGGGGGAAATTTCGTCATTTTTCGCGACTGTGTCAGAGTGGGCTGAAATTTGACAGGTTGATCAGAAACAAATATCGCGCCGGAGTCAATTTCGTCATTTTTCGCGACTGTGTCGGAATGTGCTCAAATTTGACAGGTTGATCGGGAACAAAAATCGCGCCAGGGGCAGTTTCGTCATTTTTCGCGCCTGCGTCGGAATTGGCTAAAATTTGACAGGTTAATCGGAAACAAAAATCGCGCCGGGTCAATTTCGTCATTTTTCGCGACTCTGTCGGAATGGGCTAAAATTTGATGGGTTGATTGGAAAAAAAAATCACGCCGGGGGCAATTTCCTCATTTTTTGCGACTGTGTCGGAATGGGCTCAAATTTAACAGGTTGATCGGGAACAAAAATCGCACGGGGTCAATTTTGTCATTTTTCGCAACTGTGTCGGAATTTACTAAAATTTGACAGGTTGATCGGAAACAAAATTCGCGCCGTTGGCATTTTCGTCATTTTTCGCGACGATGTCCGAATGTGCTAAAATTTGACTGGTTGATCGGAAACAAAAACCACGCCGGGGATAATTTCGTCATTTTTCGAGACTGTGTCGGAGTGGGCTGAAATTTGACAGGTTGATCGGAAATAAAAATAGCGCTAGAGTCAATTTCGTCATTTTTCGTGACTGCGTCGGAATGTGCTCAAATTTGACAGGTTGATCGGGAACAAAAACCGCGCCGGGGGAAATTTCGTCATTTTTCACGACTGTGTCGGAGTGGGCTGAAATTTGGCAGGTTGATCAGAAACAAAAATCGCGCCGGAGTCAATTTCATCATTTTTCGCGATTGTGTCGGAATGTGCTCAAATTTGACAGGTTGATCGGGAACAAAAATCGCGCCAGGGGCAGTTTTGTCATTTTTCGCGCCTGCGTCGGAATTGGCTAATATTTGACAGGTTGATCGGAAACAAAAATCGCGCCGGGGTCAATTTCGTCATTTTTCGCGACTGTGTCGGAATGGGCTAAAATTTGATGGGTTGATCGGAAACAAAAATCACGCCGGGGGCACTTTCGTCATTTTTCGCGACTGTGTCGGAATGCGCTCAAATTTAACTGGTTGATCGGGAACAAAAATCGCACGGGGTGAATTTTGTCATTTTTCGCAACTTTGTCGGAATTTGCTAAAATTTGACAGGTTGATCGGAAACAAAATTCGCGCCGTTGGCATTTTCGTCATTTTTCGCGACAATGTCCGAATGTGCTAAAATTTGACTGGTTGATCGGAAACAAAAACCGCGCCGGGGATATTTTCGTCATTTTTCGCGACTGTATTGGAGTGGGCTGAAATTTGACAGGTTGATCTGAAACAAAAATCGTGCCGGAGTCAATTTCATCATTTTTCGCGACTGCTTCGGAATGTGCTCAAATTTGACAGGTTGATCGGGAACAAAAACCGCGCCGGGGGAAATTTCGTCATTTTTCGCGCCTGTGTCGGAATTGGCTAAAATTTGACAGGTTGATCGGAAACAAAATTCGCGCCGGGAGCAATTTCGTCATTTTTCGCGACTGTGTCGAAATGGGCTAAAATTTGACTGGTTGATCGGAAACAAAAACCCTGCCCGGGGCAATTTAGTCATTTTTCGCGATTGTGTCAGAATGGGGTAAAAATTGACAGGTTGATCGGGAACAAATACCGCGCCGGGGGCAATTTCGTCAATTTTTGCAATGGTGTCAGAATGTGCTAAAATTTGACTGGTTGATCGGGAACAAAAATCGAGTCGGGTGTAATTTCGTCATTTTTCGCGATTGTGTCGGAATGGGCTAAAATTGGACCGGTTGATCGGAAACAAAAATCGCGCCCGGGGCAATTTCTTTATTTTTCGATACTGTGTCGGAATGGGCTCAAATTCAACAGGTTGATTGGGAACAAAAATCGCGCCGGGTGAATTTCGTCATTTTTCGCAACTGTGTCGGAATTGGCTAAAATTTGACAGGTTGATCGGAAAAAAAATCGCGCCGGGTGAATTTCGTCATTTTTCGCAACTGTGTCGGAATTGGCTAAAATTTGACAGGTTGATCGGAAACAAAAACCTCGCCCAGGGGAATTTCGTCATTTTTCGCAACTGTGTCGGAATGGGTTAAAAATTGACAGGCTGATCGGGAACAAAGACCGCGCCGGGGGCAATTTCGTCATTTTTTGCAATGGTGTCGGAATGGGCTAAAATTTGACTGGTTGATCGGGAACAAATATCGCGCCGGGGGCAATTTCGTCATTTTTCGCGACTGTGTCGGAATGGGCTAAAATTGGACTGGTTGATCGGGGTTCGCGACTGTGTTGGAATGGGCTCAAATTCAATAGGTTGATCGGGAAGAAAAACCGCGTCGGGTGAATTTCGTCATTTTTCGCAACTGCGTCGGAATTGGCTAAAATTTAACAGATTGATCGGAAAAAAATCGAACCGGGGGCTATTTCGTCATTTTTCGCGACTGTGTCGGAATGGGCTAATATTTGACAAGTTGATCGGAAACAAAAATCTCGCCCGGGGCAATTTCGTCATTTTTCGCCACTGTGTCGGAATGGGCTCAAATTTAACAGGTTGATCGGGAACAAAAACCGCGCCGGGTGAATTTCGTCATTTTTCGCAACTGTGTCGGAATTGGCTAAAATTTGACAGGTTGATCGGAAAGAAAATTCGCGTCGTGGGCATTTCCATCATTTTTCGCAACGATGTCAGAATGGGCTAAAATTTGACTGGTTGATCAGAAACAAAAATCGCGTCGGGGTTAATTTCGTCATTTTTCGCGACTGTGTCGGAGTGGGCTGAAATTCGACAGGTTGATCGGAAACAAAAATCGCGCCGGAGTCAATTTCACCATTTTTCGCGACTGTGTCGGAATGTGTTCAAATTTGACAGGTTGATCGGGAACAAAAACCGCGCCGGGGGCAATTTCGTCATTTTTCGCACCTTTGTCGGAATTGGCTAAAATTTGACAGGTTGATCGGAAAAAAAATCGCGCCGGGGGCAATTTCGTCATTTTTACGACTGTGTCGGAATGGGCTAAAATTTGACAGGTTGATCGGAAACAAAATCCGCGCCAGGGGCAATTTCGTCTTTTTTCGCGACTCTGTCGGAATGGGCTTAAATTTAACAGGTTTATCGGAACCAAAAATCGCGCCGCGAGCAATTTCGTCATTTTTCGCGACTGTTTCGGAATGGGCTATAATTTGACAGGTTGATCGGAAACAAAAATCGCGCCCGGGGCAACTTCGCCATTTTTCGCAACAGTGTCGTAATGGGCTCAAATTTGATAGGTTGATCGGAAACAAAAATCGCGCCGGGGTCAATTTCATTATTTTTCGCGACTGCGTTGGAATGGGCTCAAATTTGAGATGTTGATCTGAAACAAAAATCGCGCCGGGGGCAATTTCGTCATTTTTCGCGGCTATGTCGGTATTGGCTAAATTTTGATAGGTTGATCGGAAACAAATATCGCGCCGGGGACAATTTCGTCATTTTTTGCGACTGTGTCGAAATGGGCTAAAATTTGACAGGTTGATCGAAAACAAAAATCGTGCCACGGGCAATTTTGTCATTTTTCTCGACTATGTCGAAATCGGCTAAAATTTGACTAGTTGATCGGAAACAACAACCGCGCCGGGGGCAATTTCGTCATTTTTCGCGACTGTGTAGAAATGGACGGAAATTTGATAGGTTGATTGGAAACGAAAATCGCGCCGGGTGAATTTCGTCATTTTTCGCAACTGTGTCGGAATTGGCTGAAATTTGGCAGTTTGATCGAAAATAAAAATCGCGTTGGGGCAATTTCATCATTTTTCTCGAATGTGTCGGAATGGGCTAAAATTTGACTGGTTGATCGGAAACAAAAATCGTGCCCGGGGCAATTTCGTCATTTTTTGCGACTGTGTCGGAATGGGTTAAAAATTGATAGGTTGATCGGGAAGAAAACCGTGCCGGGTGAATTTCGTCATTTTTCGCAACTGTGTCGGAATTGGCTAAAATTTGACTGGTTGATCGGAGACAAAAATCGCGCCGGGGGCTATTTCGTCATTTTTCACGACTGTGTCGGAATGGGCTAAAATTGGACTGGTTGATCGAGTACAAAAATCGCGCCGGGGTTCGCGACTGTGTCGGAATGGGCTCAAATTCAACAGGTTGATCGGGAAGAAAAACCGCGCCGGGTGAATTTCGTCATTTTTCGCAACTGTGTCGGAATTGGCTAAAATTTGACAGGTTGATCGGAAACAAAAATCGCGCCGGGGCTATTTCGTCATTTTTTGCGACTGTGTCGGAATGGGCTAAAATTTGACAGGTTGATCGGAAACAAAAATCGCGCCCGGGGCAATTTCGTCATTTTTCGATACTGTGTCGAAATGGGCTCAAATTCAACAGGCTGATCGGGAACAAAAATCGCGCCGGGTGAATTTCGTCATTTTTCGCAACTGTGTCGAAATTGGCTAAAATTTGACTGGTTGATCGGAAAAAAATATCGCGCCGGGGGCAATTTCGTCATTTTTCGCGACTGTGTCGGAATGGGCTAAAATTTGATAGGTTGATTGAAAATAAAAATCGCGTTGGGGCAATTTCATCATTTTTCTCGAATGTGTCGGAATGGGCTAAAATTTGAATGGTTGATCGGAAACAAAAATCGTGCCCGGGGCAATTTCGTCATTTTTTGCGACTGTGTCGGAATGGGTTAAAAATTGACAGGTTGATCGGGAACAAAGACCACGCCGGTGGCAATTTCGTCAAATTTTGCAATGGTGTCGGAATGGACTAAAATTTGACTGGTTGACCGGGAACAAAAATCGAGCCGGGGGCAATTTCGACATTTTTCGCGACAGTGTCGAAATGGGCTAAAATTGGACTGGTTAATCGGGTACAAAATCCGCGCCGGGGTTCGCGACTGTGTCGGAATGGACTCAAATTCAACAGGTTGATCGGGAACAAAAATCGCACCGGGTGAATTTCGTCATTTTTCGCAACGGTGTCGAAATTGGCAAAAATTTGACAGGTTGTTCGGAAAAAAAAATCGCGCCGGGGGCAATTTCGTCATTTTTCGCGACTGTGTCGGAATTGGCTAAAATTTGATAGGTTGATCGGAAACAAAAATCGCGCCGGGGGCAATTTCGTCATTTTTCGCGACTGTGTTGGAATGGGCTCAAATTTAACAGGTTGATCGGTAACAAAAATCGCACCGGGTGAATTTCGTCATTTTTCGCAACTGTGGCGGAATTGGCTAAAATTTGACAGGTTGATCGGAAACAAAATTCGCCCAGTGGGCAATTTCATCGTTTTTCGCGACGATGTCTGAATGGGCTAAAATTTGACTGGTTGATCGGAAACAAAAACTGCGCAGGGAATAATTTCGTCATTTTTCGCGACTGTGTCGGAGTGGGCTGAAATTTGACTGGTTGATCGGAAATAAAAATCGCGCCGGGGTCAATTTCGTCATTTCTCGCGACTGCGTCGGAATGTGCTCAAATTTGACAGGTTGATCGGGAACAAAAACCGCGCCGGGGGCAATTTCGTCAGTTTTCGCGCCTGTGTCAGAATTGGCTAAAATTTGATAGGTTGATCGGAAACAAAAATCGCGTCGTGGTCAATTTCGTCATTTTTCGCGACTTTGTCGGAATGTGCTCAAATTTGACAGGTTGATCGGGAACAAAAACCGCGCCGGGAACAATTTCGTCATTTTTCGCGCCTGTGTCGGAATTGGCTAAAATATTACAGGTTGATCGGAAACAAAAATCGCGTCGTGGGCAATTTCGTCATTTTTCGCGACTGTGTCGGAATGGGCTGAAATTTGACAGGTCGATCGGGAACAAAATCGCGCCGGGGTCAATTTCGTCATTTTTAGCGACTGTGTCGGAATGGGCTGAAATTTGACAGGTTGATCGAAAATAAAAATCGTGCTGGGGCAATTTCATCATTTTTCTCGACTGTGTCGGAATGAGCTAAAATTTTACAGGTTGATCGATAACAAAAATCGCGCCTGATGAATTTCGTCATTTTTCCCAACTGTGTCGGAATTAAACAAAATTTGATAGGTTGATCGGAAACAAAAATCGCGCCCGGGGCAATTTCGTCATTTGTCGCGACTGTGTCGGAGTGGGCTGAAATTTGACAGGTTGATCGGAAACAAAAATCGCGCCAGGGTCAATTTCTTCATTTTTCGCGACTGTGTCGGAATGTGCTCAAATTTAACAGGTTGATCGTGAACAAAAATTGCGCCGGGGGCAATTTTGTCATTTTTCGCGACTGTGTCGGTATTGGCTAAAATTTGATAGGTTGATCGGAAACAAAAATCGCGCCGGGGTCAATTTCGTCATTTTTCGTGACAATGTCGGAATGGGCTAAAATTTGACAGGTTGATCGGGAACAAAAATTGCGCCGTGGGCAATTTTGTCATTTTTCGCGACTGTGTCGGTATTGGCTAAAATTTGATAGGTTGATCGGAAACAAAAATCGCGCCGAGGGCAATTTCGTCATTTTTCGCGACTGTGTCGGAATGGGCTAAAATTTGACAGGTTGATCGAAAACAAAAATCGTGCCGAGGGTAATTTCGTCATTTTTCACGACTGTGTCGGAATGGGCTAAAATTTGTCAGGTTGATCGGAAACAAAAATCTCGTCAAGGGCAATTTCGTCATTTTTCGCGACTTTGTCGGAATGGCCTCAAATTTAACAGGTTGATCGGGAACAAAAATCGCGCCTAATGAATTTCGTCATTTTTCGCAGCTGTGTCGGATTAAATAAAATTTGATAGGTTGATCGGAAACAAGAATCGCGCCGGGGGCAATTTCGTCATTTTTCACGACTGTGTCGGAGTGAGCTGAAATTTGACAGGTTGATCGGAAACAAAAATCGCGCCAGGGTCGATTTCTTCATTTTTCGCGACTGTGTCGGAATGTGCTCAAATTTAACAGGTTGATCGGGAACAAAAATTGCGCCGGGGGCAATTTTGTCATTTTTCGCGACTGTGTCGGTATTGGCTAAAATTTGATAGGTTGATCAGAAACAAAAATCGCGTCGGGGTCAATTTCGTCATTTTTCGCGACTGTGTCGGAATGGGCTAAAATTTGACAGGTTGATCGGGAACAAAAATTGCGCCTGGGGCAATTTTGTCATTTTTCACGACTGTGTCGGTATTAGCTAAAACTTGATAGGTTGATCGGAAACAAAAATCGCGCCGGGGAAATTTCGTCATTTTTCGAGACTGTGTCGGAATGGGCTAAAATTTGACAGGTTGATCGAAAACAAAAATCGTGCCGTGGGCAATTTCGACATTTTTCTAGGCTGTGTCGAAATGGGCTCAAATTTAACTGGTTGATCGGGAACAAAAATCGCGCCTGGTGAATTTCGTCATTTTTCGCAGCTGTGTCGGAATTGACTAAAATTTGACAGTTTGATCGGAAACAAAATTCGCGCCGTGGGCATGTTCGTCACTTTTCGCGACGATGTCGGAATGGGCTAAAATTTTAACTGGTTGATCGAAAACAAAAACCGCGCTGGGGATAATTTCGTCATTTTTCGCGCCTGCGTCGGAATTGGCTAAAATTTGACAGGTTAATCGGAAACAAAAATCGCGCCGGGGTCAATTTCGTCATTTTTCGCGACTCTGTCGGAATGGGCTAAAATTTGATGGGTTGATCGGAAACCAAAATCACGCTGGGGGAATTTCGTCATTTTTAGCGACTGTGCCGGAATGGGCTCAAATTTAACAAGTTGATCGGGAACAAAAATCGCACGGGGTCAATTTTGTCATTTTTCGCAACTGTGTCGGAATTTGCTAAAATTTGACAGGTTGATTGGAAACAAAATTCGTACCGTTGGCATTTTCGTCATTTTTTGCGACGATGTCCGAATGTGCTAAAATATGACTGGTTGATCGGAAACGAAAACCGCGCCGGGGATAATTTCGTCATTTTTCGCGACTGTGTCGGAGTGGGCTGAAATTTGACAGGTTGATCGAAAACAAAAATCGCGCCGGAGTCAATTTCGTCATTTTTCGCGACGGCGTCGGAATGTGCTCAAATTTGACAGGTTGATCGGGAACAAAAATCGCGCCGGGGGAAATTTCGTCATTTTTCGCGACTGTGTCGGAGTGGGCTGAAATTTGACAGGTTGGTCAGAAACAAAAATCGCGCCGGAGTCAATTTCGTCATTTTTCGCGATTGTGTCAGAATGTGCTCAAATTTGACAGGTTGATCGGGAACAAAAATCGCGCCAGGGGCAGTTTCGTCATTTTTCGTGCCTGCGTCGGAATTGGCTAAAATTTGATAGGTTGATCGGAAACAAAAACCGCGCCGGGGGCAACTTCGTCCGTTTTCTCGACTCTGTCGAAATCGGCTAAAATTTGACTGGTTGATCGGAAACAACAGCCGCGCCGGGGGCAATATCGTCATTTTTCGCGACTGTGTCGAAATCGGCTGAAATTTGACTAGTTGATTGGAAACAAAAATCGCGCCGGGTGAATTTCGTCATTTTTCGCAACTGTGTCGGAATTGGCTGAAATTTGGCAGTTTGATCGAAAATAAAAATCGCGTTGGGGGCAATTTCATCATTTTTCTCGACTGTGTCAGAATGGGCTAAAATTTGACTGGTTGATCGGAAACAAAAATCGCGCCCGGGGCAATTTCGTCATTTTTCGCGACTGTATCTGAATGGGTTAAAAATTGACAGGTTGATCGGGAACAAAGACCGCGCCGGGGGTAATTTCGTCTTTTTTTGCAATGGTGTCAGAATGGGCTAAAATTTGACTGGTTGATCGGGAACAAAAATCGTGTCGGGGGCAATTTCGTCATTTTTCGCTACTGTGTCGGAATGGGCTAAAATTTGACAGATTGATCGAAAACAAAAATCGTGCCGTGGGCAATTTCGTCATTTTTCTCGGCTGTGTTGGAATGGGCTCAAATTCAACAGGTTGATCGGAAAGAAAAATCGCGCCGGGTGAATTTCGTCATTTTTCGCAACTGTGTCAGAATTGGCTAAAATTTGACAGGTTGATCGGAAACAAAAATCGCGCTGGGGGCTATTTCGTCATTTTTCGCGACTGTGTCGGAATGGGCTAATATTTGACAGGTTGATCGGAAACAATAATCTCGCCCGGGGCAATTTCGTCATTTTTCGATACTGTGTCGGAATGGGCTCGAATTCAACAGGTTGATCGGGAACAAAAATCGCGCCGGGTGAATTTCGTCATTTTTCGCAACTGTGTCGAAATTGGCTAAAATTTCATAGGTTGATCGGAAACAAAAATCGCGCCGGGGGCAATTTCATCATTTTTCGCGACTGTGTCGGAATGGGCTAAAATTTGATAGGCTGATCGGAAACAAAAATCATGCCGTGGGCAATTTCGTCATTTTTCGCGACTGTGTCGGAATGGGCTCAAATTTAACAGGTTGATCGGGAACAAAAATCGCACCAGGTGAATTTCGTCATTTTTCGCAACTGTGTCGGAATTGGCTAAAATTTGACAGTTTGATCGGAAACAAAATTCGCGCCGTGGGCATGTTCGTCACTTTTCGCGACGATGTCGGAATGGGCTAAAATTTTAACTGGTTGATCGAAAACAAAAACCGCGCTGGGGATAATTTCGTCATTTTTCGCGCCTGCGTCGGAATTGGCTAAAATTTGACAGGTTAATCGGGAACAAAAATCGCGCCGGGGGTCACGCTGGGGGTATTTTGTCATTTTTAGCGACTGTGTCGGAATGGGCTCAAATTTAACAGGTTGATCGGGAACAAAAATCGCACGGGGTCAATTTTGTCATTTTTCGCAACTGTGTCGGAATTTGCTAAAATTTGACAGGTTGATTGGAAACAAAATTCGTACCGTTGGCATTTTCGTCATTTTTTGCGACGATGTCCGAATGTGCTAAAATATGACTGGTTGATCGGAAACGAAAACCGCGCCGGGGATAATTTCGTCATTTTTCGCGACTGTGTCGGAGTGGGCTGAAATTTGACAGGTTGATCGGAAACAAAAATCGCGCCGGAGTCAATTTCGTCATTTTTCGCGACTGCGTCGGAATGTGCTCAAATTTGACAGGTTGATCGGGAACAAAAACCGCGCCGGGGGAAATTTCGTCATTTTTCGCGACTGTGTCGGAGTGGGCTGAAATTTGACAGGTTGGTCAGAAACAAAAATCGCGCCGGAGTCAATTTCGTCATTTTTCGCGATTGTGTCAGAATGTGCTCAAATTTGACAGGTTGATCGGGAACAAAAATCGCGCCAGGGGCAGTTTCGTCATTTTTCGTGCCTGCGTCGGAATTGGCTAAAATTTGACAAGTTGATCGGAAACAAAAATCGCGCCGGGGTCAATTTCGTCATTTTTCGCGACTGTGTCGGAATGGGCTAAAATTTGATGGGTTGATCGGAAACAAAAATCACGCCAGGGGCAATTTCGTCATTTTTAGCGACTGTGTCGGAATTCGCTCAAATTTAACAGGTTGATCGGGAACAAAAATCGCACGGGGTGAATTTTGTCATTTTTCGCAACTTTGTCGGAATTTGCTAAAATTTGACAGGTTGATCGGAAACAAAATTCACGCCGTTGGCATTTTCGTCATTTTTCGCGACGATGTCCGAATGTGCTAAAATTTGACTGGGTGATCGGAAACAAAAATCGCGCCGGGGATAATTTCGTCATTTTTCGCGACTGTGTCGGAGTGGGCTGAAATTTGACAGGTTGATCGGAAACAAAAATCGCGCCGGGGATAATTTCGTCATTTTTCGCGACTGTGTCGGAGTGGGCTGAAATTTGACAGGTTGATCGGAAACAAAAATCGAGCCGGGGGTAATTTCGTCATTTTTCGCGACTGTGTCGGAATGGGCTAAAATTGGACCGGTTGATCGGGTACAAAAACGGCGTCGGGGTTCGCGACTGTGTCGAAATGGGCTCAAATTCAACCGGTTGATCGGGAAGAAAAACCGCGCCGGGTGAATTTCGTCATTTTTCGTAACTGTGTCGGAATTGGCTAAAATTTGACAGGTTGATCGGAAACAAAAATCTCGCCGGGGGCTATTTCGTCATTTTTCGTGACTGTGTCGGAATGGGCTAAAATTTGACAGGTTGATCGGAAACAAAAATCGCGCCCGGGGCAATTTCTTTATTTTTCGATACTGTGTCGGAATGGGCTAAAATTGGACCGGTTGATCGGGTACAAAAACGGCGTCGGGGTTCGCGACTGTGTCGGAATTGGCTAAACTTGGACCGGTTGATCGGGTACAAAAACGGCGTCGGGGTTCGCGACTGTGTCGGAATTGGCTAAACTTGGACCGGTTGATCGGGTACAAAAACGGCGTCGGGGTTCGCGACTGTGTCGGAATTGGCTAAACTTGGACCGGTTGATCGGGTACAAAAACGGCGTCGGGGTTCGCGACTGTGTCGGAATTGGCTAAACTTGGACCGGTTGATCGGGTACAAAAACGGCGTCGGGGTTCGCGACTGTGTCGAAATGGGCTCAAATTTGACAGGTTGATCGGGAACAAAAATCGCACCGGGTGAATTTCGTCATTTTTCGTAACTGTGTCGGAATTGGCTAAAATTTGACAGTTTGATCGGAAACAAAATTCGCGCAGTGGGCATGTTCGTCACTTTTCGCGACGATGTCGGAATGGGCTAAAATTTTAACTGGTTGATCGAAAACAAAAACCGCGCTGGGGATAATTTCGTCATTTTTCGCGCCTGCGTCGGAATTCGCTAAAATTTGACAGGTTAATCGAAAACAAAAATCGCGTCGGGGTCAATTTCGTCATTTTTCGCGACTCTGTCGGAATGGGCTAAAATTTGATGGGTTGATCGGAAACCAAAATCACGCTGGGGGTATCTCGTCATTTTTAGCGACTGTGTCGGAATGGGCTCAAATTTAACAGGTTGATCGGGAACAAAAATCGCACGGGGTCAATTTTGT
>NW_019263012.1:1218-19650 GCF_002742605.1 Olea europaea var. sylvestris | reverse complement strand
TAACTTTTGCACACGGTGTCCGTTTTGGGCCCATAAGTACTTTTTGGAAATGTAGCGACCCTTTTGGATCGAACTCATGACTTTGTCGTAACGTATGAGGGATTTCGGCTATTTTTCGAAAGAACAAGTGGTTTTATGTTTGGAAGGCTTGGATAGTCGGCGTACGAAGAATTGAGCGTAACTTTTGCACACGGTGTCCGTTTTGGGCCCATAAGTACTTTTTCGAAATGTAGCTGCCCTTTTGGATTGAACTCACTACTTCGTCATGACGTATGAGGGATTTCGGCCATTTTTTGAAAGAACGAGCAGTTTTATATTTGGAAGGCTCGGATAGTCGGCGTACGAAGAATTGAGCGTAACTTTTGCAAGAGGTGTCCGTTTCGGGCCCATAAGTACTTTTTGGAAGTGTAGCGACCCTTTTGGATTGAACTCACTACTTTGTCGCGACGTCTGAGGGATTTCGGCCGTTTTTCGAAAGAACGAGCACTTATATATTTGGAACGCTCGGATAGTTGGCGTACGAAGAATTGAGCGTAACTTTTGCAAGAGGTGTCCGTTTCGGGCCCATAAGTACTTTTTGGAAATTTAGCGACCCTTTTGGATTGAACTCACGACTTTGTCGTGACGTATGACGGATTTCGGCCATTTTCTGAAAGAATGAGCAATTTTATTTTTGGAAGGCTTGGATAGTCGGCGTACGAAGAATTGAGCGTACCTTTTGCACACGATGTCCGTTTTGGCCCCATAAGTACTTTTTGGAAATGGAGCGACCCTTTTGGATTGAACTCACAACTTCGTCGTGACGTCTGAGGGATTTCGACCATTTTTTGATAGAACGAGCACTTCTATATTTGGAACGCTCGGATAGTCGGCGTACGAAGAATTGAGCGTAACTTTTGCACACGGTGTCCGTTTTTGGCCCATAAGTACTTTTTGGAAATGTAATGACCCTTTTGGATTGAACTCACAACTTCGTCGTGACGTCTGAGGGATTTCGACCATTTTTTGATAGAACGAGCACTTCTATATTTGGAACGCTCGGATAGTCGGCGTACGAAGAATTGAGCGTAACTTTTGCACACGGTGTCCGTTTTTGGCCCATAAGTACTTTTTGGAAATGTAATGACCCTTTTGGATTGAACTCACAACTTCGTCGTGACGTCTGAGGGATTTCGACCATTTTTTGATAGAACGAGCACTTCTATATTTGGAACGCTCGGATAGTCGGCGTACGAAGAATTGAGCGTAACTTTTGCACACGGTGTCCATTTTGGGCCCATAAGTACTTTTTGGAAATGCAGCGACCGTTTTGGATTGAACTCACTACTTCGTAGTGACGTCTGATGGATTTCGGCCATTTTTTGAATGAATGACCAGTTTTATGTTTGGAAGGCTTGGATAGTCGGCGTACGAAGAATTGAGCGTAACTTTTGCACACGGTGTCCGTTTTGGGCCCATAAGTACTTTTTGGAAATGTAGCGACCCTTTTGGATTGAACTCACTACTTCGTCGTGACGTCTGAGGGATTTCGGCCATTTTTTGAAAGAACGAGCACTTCTTTATTTGGAAGGCTCGGATAGTCGGCGTACGAAGAATTGAGCGTAACTTTTGTAAGAGGTGTCCGTTTCGGGCCCATCAGTACTTTTTGGAAATGTAGCGACCCTTTTGGATTGAACTCACAACTTCGTCGTGACGTCTGTGGGATTTCGGTAATTTTTCGAAAGAACGAGTAGTTTTATGTTTGGAAGGCTTGGATAGTCGGCGTACGAAGAATTGAGCATAACCTTTGCACACGGTGTCCGTTTTGGGCCCATAAGTACTTTTTGGAAATGTAGCGACCCTTTTGGATTGAACTCACTGCCCATAAGTACTTTTTGGAAATGCAGCGACCGTTTTGGATTGAACTCACTACTTCGTCGTGACGTCTGAGGGATTTCGGCCATTTTTTGAAAGAACGAGCACTTCTTTATTTGGAAGGCTCGGATAGTCGGCGTACGAAGAATTGAGCGTAACTTTTGCACACGGTGTCCATTTTGGGCCCATAAGTACTTTTTGGCAATGTAGCGACCGTTTTGGATTGAACTCACTACTTCGTCGTGACGTCTGAGGGATTTCGGCCATTTTTTGAAAGAACGAGCACTTCTTTATTTGGAAGGCTCGGATAGTCGGCGTACGAAGAATTGAGCGTAACTTTTGCACACGGTGTCCATTTTGGGCCCATAAGTACTTTTTGGCAATGTAGCGACCGTTTTGGATTGAACTCACTACTTCGTCGTGACGTCTGAGGGATTTCGGCCATTTTTTGAAAGAACGAGCACTTCTTTATTTGGAAGGCTCGGATAGTCGGCGTACGAAGAATTGAGCGTAACTTTTGCACACGGTGTCCGTTTCGGGCCCATAAGTACTTTTTGGAAATGTGGCGACCGTTTTGGATTGAACTCACGACTTTGTCGTGACGTCTGATGGATTCCGGCCATTTTTCCATAGAACGAGCACTTCTACATTTGGAACGCTCGGATAGTCGTCGTACGAAGAATTGAGCGTAACTTTTGCACACGGTGTCCGTTTTGGGTCCATAAGTACTTTTTGGAAATGTAGCGAGCCTTTTGGATTGAACTCACAACTTTGTCGTGACGTCTGAGGGATTTCAGCCATTTTTCGAAAGAAGTAGCACTTCTATATTTGGAACGCTCGGATACTCGACGTACGAAGAATTGAACGAAACTTTTGCACACGGTGTCCGTTTTGGGCCCATAAGTACTTTTTGGAAATGTAGCGACCCTTTTCGATTGAACTCACTACTTCGTCGTGACGTCTGAGGGATTTCGGCCATTTTTTGAAAGAACGAGCACTTCTTTATTTGGAAGGCTCCGATAGTCGGCGTACGAAGAATTGAGCGTAACTTTTGCAAGAGGTGTCCGTTTCGGGCCCATCAGTACTTTTTGGAAATGTACCGACCCTTTTGGATTGAACTCACTACTTCATCGTGACGTCTGGGGGATTTCGGCCATTTTTCGAAAGAATGAGTAGTTTTATGTTTGGAAGGCTTGGATTGTTGGCGTACGAAGAATTGAGCGTAACTTTTGCACACGGTGTCCGTTTCGGGCCCATAAGTACTTTTTGGAAATGTAGCGACCCTTTTGGATTGAACTCACTACTTCGTCGTGACGTCTGAGGGCTTTCGGCCATTTTTTGAAAGACCGAGCACTTCTATATTTGGAACGCTCGGATAGTCGGCGTACGAAGAATTGAGCGTAACTTTTGCACACGGTGTCCGTTTTGGGCCCATAAGGACTTTTTGGAAATGTAGCGACCCTTTTGGATTGAACTCACTACTTCGTCGTGACGTCTGAGGGATTTCGGCCATTTTTTGAAAGACCGAGCACTTCTTTATTTGGAAGGCTCGGATAGTCGGCGTACGAAGAATTGAGCATAACTTTTACAAGAGGTGTCCGTTTCGGGCCCATCAGTACTTTTTGGAAATGTAGCGACCCTTTTGGATTGAACTCACTACTTCGTCGTGACGTCTGGGAGATTTCAACCATTTTTCGAAAGAACGGGTAGTTTTATGTTTGGAAGGCTTGGATAGTCGGCGTACGAAGAATTGAGCGTAACTTTTGCACAGGGTGTCCATTTCGGGCCCATAAGTACTTTTTGGAAATGTAGCGACCCTTTTGGATTGAACTCACAACTTTGTCGTGACGTCTGAGGGATTTCAGCCATTTTTCGAAAGAAGTAGCACTTCTATATTTGGAACGCTCGGATAGTCGACGTACGAAGAATTGAGCGTAACTTTTGCACACGGTGTCCATTTTGGGCCCATAAGTACTTTTTCGAAACGTAGCGACCCTTTTGGATTAAACTCACAACTTCGTCGTGACGTCTGAGGGATTTCGGCCATTTTTTGAAAGAACGAGCACTTCTATATTTGGAAGGCTCGGATAGTCGGCGTACGAAGAATTGAGCGTAACTTTTGCAAGAGGTGTCCGTTTCGGGCCCATCAGTACTTTTTGGAATCTAGCGACCCTTTTGGATTGAACTCACTACGTCGTCGTGACGTCTGGGGGATTTCGCCCATTTTTCAAAAGAACGAGTAGTTTTATGTTTGGAAGGCTTGGATAGTCGGCGTACGAAGAATTGAGCGTAACTTTTGCACACGGTGTCCGTTTCGGGCCCATAAGTACTTTTTGGAAATGTAGCGACTGTTTTGGATTGAACTCACTACTTCGTCGTGAGGTCTGATGGATTTCGGCCATTTTTTGAAAGAATGAGCAGTTTTAGATTTGGAAGGCTAGGATAGTCGGCGTACGAAGAATTGAGCGTAACTTTTGCACACGGTGTCCGTTTTGGGCCCATAAGTACTTTTTGGAAATGTAGCGACCCTTTTGGATTGAACTCACCACTTCGTCGTGACGCCTGATGGATTTCGGCCATTTTTCCATAGAACGAGCACTTCTATATTTTGAACGCTCGGATAGTCGGCGTACGTACAATTGAGCGTAACTTTTGCACGCGGTGTTCGTTTTGGGCCCATAAGTACTTTTTGGAAATGTAGCGACCCTTTTGGATTGAACTCACTACTTCATCGTGACGTCTGAGGAATTTCGACCAGTTTTCGAAAGAACGAGCACTTCTATATTTGGAACGCTCGGATAGTCGGCGTATGAAGAATTGAGCGTAACTTTTGCACACGGTGTCCGTTTTGGGCCCGTAAGTACTTTTTGGAAATGTAGCGACCGGTTTGGATTGAACTCACCACTTCGTCGTGACGTCTGAGGGATTTCGACCATTTTTCGAAAGAACTAGCACTTCTATCTTTGGAACGCTCGGATAGTCGGCGTACGAAGAATTGATCGTAACTTTTGCAAGGGGGGTCCATTTCGGGCCCATCAGTACTTTTTGGAAATGTAGCGACCCTTTTGGATTGAACTCACTACTTCATCGTGACGTCTGAGGAATTTCGACCAGTTTTCGAAAGAACGAGCACTTCTATATTTGGAACGCTCGGATAGTCGGCGTACGAAGAATTGAACGTAACTTTTGCACACGATGTCCGTTTTGGGCCCATAAGTACTTTTTGGAAATGTAGCGACCCTTTTGGATTGAACTCACTACTTCGTCGTAACGTCTGAGGGATTTTGGCCATTTTTCGATAGAACGAGCACTTCTATATTTGGAACGCTCGGATAGAAGGCGTACGAAGAATTGAGCGTAACTTTTGCAAGAGGAGTCCGTTTCGGGCCCATAAGTACTTTTTGGAAATGTAGCGACCCTTTTGGATTGAACTCACCACTTCGTCATGACGTATGAGGGATTTCGGCCATTTTTGGAAAGAATGAGCAGTTTTATGTTTGGAAGGCTTGGATCGTCGGCGTACGAAGAATTGAGCGTACCTTTTGCACACGATGTCTGTTTTGGCCCCATAAGTACTGTTTGGAAATGGAGCGACCCTTTTGGATTGAACTCACGACTTTGTCGTGATGTATGACGGATTTCGGCCATTTTTCGAAAGAATGAGCAATTTTATGTTTGGAAGGCTTGGATAGTCGGCGTACGAAGAATTGAGCGTACCTTTTGCACACGATGTCTGTTTTGGCCCCATAAGTACTTTTTGGAAATGGAGCGACCCTTTTGGATTGAACTCACAACTTCGTTGTGATGTCTGAGGGATTTCGGCCATTTTTCGAAAGAACGAGCACTTCTATATATGGAAAGGTCGGATAGTCAGCGTACGAAGAATTGAGCGTAACTTTTGCACGCGGTGTTTGTTTTGGGCCCATAAGTACTTTTTGGAAATGTAGCGACCGTTTTGGATTGAACTCACTACTTCGTCGTGACGTCTGATGGATTTCGGCCAGTTTTCGAAAGAACGAGCACTTCTATATTTGGAACGCTCGGATAGTCGGCGTACGAAGAATTGAGCGTAACTTTTGCACACGGTGTTTGTTTTGGGCCCATAAGTACTTTTTGGAAATGTAGCGACCGTTTGGGATTGAACTCACTACTTCGTCGTGACGTCTGATGGATTTTGGCCAGTTTTCGAAAGAACAAGCACTTCTATATTTGGAACGCTCGGATAGTTGGCGTACGAAGAATTGAGCGTAACTTTTGCACACGGTGTCCGTTTTGGGCCCATAAGTACTTTTTGGAAATGTAGCGACCCTTTTGGATTGAACTCACTACTTCTTCGTGACGTCTGAGGGATTTCGGCCATTTTTCGAAAGAACGAGCACTTCTTTATTTGGAAGGCTCGGACAGTCGGCGTACGAAGAATTGAGCGTAACTTTTGCAAGAGGTGTCCGTTTCGGGCCCATCAGTACTTTTTGGAAATGTAGCGACCCTTTTGCATTGAACTCACTACTTCGTCGTGACGTCTGGGGGATTTCGGCCATTTTTCGAAAGAACGAGTAGTTTTATGTTTGGAAGGCTTGGATAGTCGGCGTACGAAGAATTGAGCGTAACTTTTGCACACGGTGTCCGTTTCGGGACCATTAGTACTTTTTGGAAATATAGAGACCGTTTTGGATTGAACTCACGACTTTGTCGTGATGTCTGATGGATTTCAGCCATTTTTTGAAAGAACGAGCAATTTTATGTTTGGAAGGCTTGGATAGTCGGCGTACGAAGAATTGAGTGTAACTTTTGCACACGGTGTCCGTTTTGGGCCCATAAGTACTTTTTGGAAATGTAGCGACCCTTTTGGATTGAACTCACCACTTCGTCGTGACGTCTGAGGGATTTCAGCCATTTTTCGAAAGAACGAGCACTTCTTTATTTGGAAGGCTCGGATAGTCGGCGTACGAAGAATTGAGAGTAACTTTTGCAAGAGGGGTCCGTTTCGGGCCCATCAGTACTTTTTGGAAATGTAGCGACCCTTTTGGATTGAACTCACCACTTCGTCGTGACGTCTGAGGGATTTCAGCCATTTTTCGAAAGAACGAGCACTTCTTTATTTGGAAGGCTCGGATAGTCGGCGTACGAAGAATTGAGAGTAACTTTTGCAAGAGGGGTCCGTTTCGGGCCCATCAGTACTTTTTGGAAATGTAGCGACCCTTTTGGATTGAACTCACTACTTCGTCGTGACGTCTGAGGGATTTCGGCCATTTTTCGAAAGAAGTAGCACTTCTATATTTGGAGCGCTCGGATAGTCGGCGTACGAAGAATTGAGCGTAACTTTTGCACACGGTGTCCATTTTGGGCCCATAAGTACTTTTTGGAAATGTAGCGACCCTTTTGGATTGAACTCACAACTTTGTCGTGACGTCTGAGGGATTTCAGCCATTTTTCGAAAGAAGTAGCACTTCCATATTTGGAACACTCGGATAGTCGGCGTACGAAGAATTGAGCGTAACATTTGCACACAGTGTCTGTTTTGGGCCCATAAGTACTTTTTGGAAATGTAGCGACCGTTTTGGATTGAACTCACTACTTCATCATGACGTGTGATGGATTTCGGCCATTTTTAGAAAGAATGAGCAATTTTTATGTTTGGAAGGCTTGGACAGTCGGCGTACGAAGAATTGAGCGTATGTTTTGCACACGGTGTCCGTTTTGGCCCCATAAGTAGTTTTTGGAAATGTAGCGACCCGATTGGGTTGAACTCACAACTTCGTCGTGACGTCTGAGGGATTTCGACCATTTTTCGATAGAATGAGCACTTCTATATTTGGAACGCTCTGATAGTCGGCGAAGGAAGAATTGAGTGTAACTTTTGCACACGGTGTCCGTTTTGGGCCCATAAGTACTTTTTGGAAATGTAGCGACCCTTTTGGATTGAACTCACTACTTCGTCGTGACGTCTGAGGGATTTCGGCCATTTTTCAATAGAACGAGCACTTCTATATTTGGAACCCTCGGATAGTCGGCGTACGAAGAATTGAGCGTAACTTTTGCACACGGTGTCCATTTTGGGCCCATAAGAACTTTTTGGAAATGTAGTGACCGTTTTGGATTGAACTCACCACTTCATCGTGACGTCTGAGGGATTTCGGCCATTTTTCAATAGAACGAGCACTTCTATATTTGGAACCCTCGGATAGTCGGCGTACGAAGAATTGAGCGTAACTTTTGCACACGGTGTCCATTTTGGGCCCATAAGAACTTTTTGGAAATGTAGTGACCGTTTTGGATTGAACTCACCACTTCATCGTGACGTCTGAGGGATTTCGGCCATTTTTCAATAGAACGAGCACTTCTATATTTGGAACCCTCGGATAGTCGGCGTACGAAGAATTGAGCGTAACTTTTGCACACGGTGTCCGTTTTGGGCCCATAAGTACTTTTCGGAAATGTAGCGACCCTTTTGGATTGAACTCACAACTTAGTCGCGACGTATGAGGGATTTCGGCCATTTTTTGAACGAATGAGCACTTCTATATTTGGAACGCTCTGATAGTCGGCGAAGGAAGAATTGAGTGTAACTTTTGCACACGGTGTCCGTTTTGGGCCCATAAGTACTTTTTGGAAACGTAGCGACCCTTTTGGATTGAACTCACTACTGCGTCATGACGTCTGAGGGATTTCAGCCATTTTTCGAAAGAACGAGCACTTCTTTATTTGGAAGGCTCGGATAGTCGGCGTACGAAGAATTGAGCGTAACTTTTGCAAGAGGTATCCGTTTCGGGCCCATCAGTACTTTTTGGAATCTAGCGACCCTTTTGGATTGAACTCACTACTTCGTCGTGACGTCTGGGGGATTTCGGCCATTTTTCGAAAGAACGAGTAGTTTTATGTTTGGAAGGCTTGGATAGTCGGCGTACGAAGAATTGAGCGTAACTTTTGCACACGGTGTCCGTTTCGGGCCCATAAGTACTTTTTGGAAATGTAGCGACCGTTTTGGATTGAACTCACTACTTCGTCGTGACGTCTGATGGATTTCGGCCATTTTTTGAAAGAATGAGCAGTTTTATGTTTGGAAGGCTAGGATAGTCGGCGTACGAAGAATTGATCGTAACTTTTGCAAGGGGTGTCCATTTCGGGCCCATCAGTACTTTTTGGAAATGTAGCGACCCTTTTGGATTGAACTCACCACTTCGTCGTGACGTCTGATGGATTTCGGCCATTTTTCCATAGAACTAGCTCTGCTATATTTTGAACGCTCGGATAGTCGGCGTACGAAGAATTGAGCGTAACTTTTGCACACGGTGTCCGTTTTGGGCCCATAAGTACTTTTTGGAAATGTAGCGACCCTTTTGGATTGAACTCACTACTTTGTCGAAACATCTGAGGGATTTCGGCCGTTTTTTGATAGAACGAGCACTTCTATATTTGGAACGCTCGGATAGTCGGCGTACGAAGAATTGAGCATAACTTTTGCAAGAGGTGTCCGTTTCGGGCCCATAAGTACTTTTTGGAAATTTAGCGACCCTTTTGGATTGAACTCATCAATTCGTCATGACGTATGAGGGATTTTGGCCATTTTTGGAAAGAATGAGCAGTTTTATGTTTGGAAGGCTTGGATCGTCGGCGTACGAAGAATTAAGCGTAACTTTTGCAGACGGTGTCCATTTTGGGCCCATAAGTACTTTTTGGAAATCTAGCGACCCTTTTGGATTGAACTCACGACTTCGTCGTGACGTATGACGGATTTCGGCCATTTTTCGAAAGAATGAGCAATTTTATGTTTGGAAGGCTTGTATAGTCGGCGCACGAAGAATTGAGCGTACCTTTTGCACACGATGTCCGTTTTGGCCCCGTAAGTACTTTTTGGAAATGCAGCGACCCTTTTGGATTGAACTCACAACTTCGTCGTGACGTCTGAGGGATTTCGGCCATTTTTCGATAGAACGAGCACTTCTATATTTGGAACCCTCGGATAGTCGGCGTACGAAGAATTGAGCGTAACTTTTGCACACGGTGTCCGTTTTGGGCCCATAAGTACTTTTTGGAAATATAGCGACCCTTTTGGATTGAACTCACGACTTCGTCGTGACGTATGATGGATTTCGGCCATTTTTCGAAAGAATGAGCAATTTTATGTTTGGAAGGCTTGGATAGTCGGCGTACGAAGAATTGAGCGTACCTTTTGCACACGATGTCCGTTTTGGCCCCATAAGTACTTTTTGGAAATGTAGCGACCCTTTTGGATTGAACTCACAACTTCGTCGTGATGTCTGAGGGATTTCGCCCATTTTTTGAAAGAACGAGCACTTCTATATATGGAACGCTCGGATAGTCAGTGTACGAAGAATTGAGCGTAACTTTTGCACACGGTGTCCGTTTTGGGCCCATAAGTACTTTTTGGAAATGTAGCGACCGTTTTGGATTAAACTCACTACTTCGTCGTGACGTCTGATGGATTTCGGCCATTTTTTGAAAGAATGATCAGTTTTATGTTTGGAAGGCTTGGATTGTCGGCGTACGAAGAATTGAGCATAACTTTTGCACACGATGTCCGTTTTGGGCCCATAAGTACTTTTTGGAAATGTAGCGACCCTTTTGGAGTGAACTCACCCCTTCGTCGTGACGTCTGATGGATTTCGGCCATTTTTCCATAGAACGAGCACTTCTATATTTCGAACGCTCGGATAGTCGGCGTACGAAGAATTGAGCGTAACTTTTGCACACGGTGTCCGTTTTGGGCCCATAAGTACTTTTTGGAAACGTAACGACCCTTTTGGATTGAACTCACTACTGCGTCGTGACGTCTGAGGGATTTGAGCCATTTTTCGAAAGAACGAGCACTTCTTTATTTGGAAGGCTCGGATAGTCGGCGTACGAAGAATTGAGCGTAACTTTTGCAAGAGGTGTCAGTTTAGGGCCCAATTGTACTTTTTGGAATCTAGCGACCCTTTTGGATTGAACTCACTACTTCGTCGTGACGTCTGGGGGATTTCGGCCATTTTTCGAAAGAACGAGAAGTTTTATGTTTGGAAGGCTCTGATAGTCGGCGTACGAAGAATTGAGCGTAACTTTTGCACACGGTGTCCGTTTCGGGCCCATAAGTACTTTTTGGAAATGTAGCGACCGTTTTGGATTGAACTCAATACTTCATCGTGACGTCTGATGGATTTCGGCCATTTTTTGAAAGAATGAGCAGTTTTATGTTTGGAAGGCTAGGATAGTCGGCGTACGAAGAATTGATCGTAACTTTTGCAAGGGGTGTCCATTTCGGGCCCATCAGTACTTTTTGGAAATGTAGCGACCCTTTTGGGTTGAACTCACCACTTCGTCGTAACGTCTGATGGATTTCGGCCATTTTTCCATAGAACGAGCTCTTCTACATTTTGAACGCTCGGATAGTCGGCGTACGAAGAATTGAGCGTAACTTTTGTACACGGTGTCCGTTTTGGGCCCATAAGTACTTTTTGGAAATGTAGCGACCCTTTTGGATTGAACTCACTACTTTGTCGAAACATCTGAGGGATTTCGGCCGTTTTTTGATAGAACGAGTACTTCTATATTTGGAACGCTCGGATAGTCGGCGTACGAAGAATTGAGCGTAACTTTTGGAAGAGGTGTCCGTTTCGGGCCCATAAGTACTTTTTGGAAATGTAGCGACCCTTTTGGATTGAACTCACCAATTCTTCATGACGTATGAGGGATTTTGGCCATTTTTGGAAACAATGAGCAGTTTTATGTTTGGAAGGCTTGGATCGTCGGCGTACGAAGAATTGAGCGTAACTTTTGTAGACGGTGTCCGTTTTGGGCCCATAAGTACTTTTTGGAAATCTAGCGACCCTTTTGGATTGAACTCACAACTTCGTCGTGACGTATGACGGATTTCGGCCATTTTCCGAAAGAATGAGCAATTTTATGTTTGGAAGGCTTGTATAGTCGGCGCACGAAGAATTAAGCGTACCTTTTGCACACGATGTCCGTTTTGGCCCCATAAGTACTTTTTCGAAATGCAGCGACCCTTTTGGATTGAACTCACAACTTCGTCGTGACGTCTGAGGGATTTCGGCCATTTTTCGATAGAACGAGCACTTCTATATTTGGAACCCTCGGATAGTCGGCGTACGAAGAATTGAGCGTAACTTTTGCACACGGTGTCCGTTTTGGGCCCATAAGTACTTTTTGGAAATATAGCGACCCTTTTGGATTGAACTCACGACTTCGTCGTGACGTATGATGGATTTCGGCCATTTTTCGAAAGAATGAGCAATTTTATGTTTGGAAGGCTTGGATAGTCGGCGGACGAAGAATTGAGCGTACCTTTTGCACACGATGTCCGTTTTGGCCCCATAAGTACTTTTTGGAAATGTAGCGACCCTTTTGGATTGAACTCACAACTTCGTCGTGATGTCTGAGGGATTTCGGACATTTTTTGAAGGAACGAGCACTTCTATACATGGAACGCTCGGATAGTCAGTGTACGAAGAATTGAGCGTAACTTTTGCACACGGTGTCCGTTTTGGGCCCATAAGTACTTTTTGGAAATGTAGCGACCCTTTTGGATTGAACTCGCTACTTCGTCGTGACGTCTGAGGGATTTCGGCCATTTTTCAAAAGAACGAGCACTTCTTTATTAGGAAGGCTCGGATAGTCGGCGTACGAAGAATTGAGCGTAACTTTTGCAAGAGGTGTCCATTTCGGGCCCATCAGTACTTTTTGGAAATGTAGCGACCCTTTTGGATTGAACTCACTACTTCGTCGTGACGTCTGCGGGATTTCGGCCATTTTTCAAAAGAACGAGTAGTTTTATGTTTGGAAGCCTTGGATAGTCGGCGTACGAAGAATTGAGCGTAACTTTTGCACACGGTGTCCGTTTCGGGCCCATAAGTACTTTTTGGAAATGTAGCGACCGTTTTGGATTGAACTCACGACTTCGTCGTGACGTCTGATGGATTTCGGCCATTTTTTGAAAGAACGAGCAATTTTATGAATGGAAGGCTTGGATAGTCGGCGTACGAAGAATTGAGCGTAACTTTTGCACACGGTGTCCGTTTTGGGCCCATAAGTACTTTTTGGGAATGTAGCGACCCTTTGGATTGAACTCACCACTTCGTCGTGACGTCTGATGGATTTCAGCCATTTTTACATAGAACGAGCACTTCTATATTTGGAACGCTTGGATAGTCGGCGTACGAAGAATTGAGCGTAACTTTTGCACACGGTGTCCGTTTTGGGCCCATAAGTACTTTTTGGAAATGTAGCGACCCTTTTGGATTGAACTCACAACTTCGTCGTGACGTCTGAGGGATTTCGACCATTTTTTGAAAGAACGAGCACTTCTATATTTGGAACGCTCGGATAGTCGCCGTACGAAGAATTGAGCGTAACTTTTGCAAGAGGTGTCCATTTCGAGCCCATCAATACTTTTGGATAAGTAGCGACCCTTTTGGATTGAACTCACTACTTCGTCGTGACGTCTGAGGAATTTCGACCATTTTTTGGAAGAACGAGCACTTCTATATTTGGAACGCTCGGATAGTCGCCGTACGAAGAATTGAGCGTAACTTTTGCAAGAGGTGTCCGTTTCGGCCATAAGTACTTTTTGGAAATGTAACGACCCTTTTGGATAGAATTCACTACTTCGTCGTGACGTCTGAT
This sequence comes from Olea europaea var. sylvestris, assembly GCF_002742605.1. Taxonomy (NCBI): domain Eukaryota; kingdom Viridiplantae; phylum Streptophyta; class Magnoliopsida; order Lamiales; family Oleaceae; genus Olea; species Olea europaea. Next base: position 6,156 of record NW_019263012.1, on the reverse strand, counting down.
GGATTTCGGCCATTTTTCGAAAGAACGTGCACTTCTATATTTGGAACGCTCGGATAGTCGGCGTACGAAGAATTGAGCGTAACTTTTGCAAGAGGTGTCCGTTTCGGGCCCATAAGTAATTTTTGGAAATGTAGCGACCCTTTTGGATTGAACTCACTGCTTCATCATGATGTCTGAGGGATTTCGGCCTTTTTTCGAAAGATCGAGCACTTCTATATTTGGAAAGCTCGGATAGTGGGCGTACGAAGAATTGATCGTAACTTTTGCAAGGGGTGTCCATTTCGGGCCCATCAGTACTTTTTGGAAATTTAGCGACCGTTTTGGATTGAACTCACTACTTCGTCGTGACGTCTGAGGGATTCCGGCCATTTTTGGAAAGAATGTGCACTTTTATGTTTGGAAGGCTTGGATAGTCGGCGCACGAAGAATTGAGCGTAACTTTTGCACACGGCGTCCGTTTTGGGCCCATAAGTACTTTTTGGAAATGTAGCGACCCTTTTGGATTGAACTCACTACTTCATCGTAACGTCTGAGGGATTCCGGCCATTTTTTGATAGAACGAGCACTTCTATATTTGGAACGCTCGGATAGTCGACGTACGAAGAATTGAGCGTAACTTTTGCAAGAGGTGTCCGTTTCGGGCCCATAAGTACTTTTTGGAAATGTAGCGACCCTTTTGGCATGAACTCACAACTTCGTCGTGACGTCTGAGGGATTTCGGCCATTTTTCGAACGAAGTAGCACTTCTATATTTGGCACGCTCGGATAGTCGGCGTACGAAGAATTGAGCGTAACTTTTGTAAGAGGTGTCCGTTTCGGGCCCATAAGTACTTTTTGGAAATGTAGCGACCCTTTTGGAATGAACTCACAACTTCGTCGTGACGTCTGAGGGATTTCGGCCATTTTTCGAACGAAGTAGCACTTCTATATTTGGAACGCTCGGATAGTCGGCGTACGAAGAATTGAGCGTAACTTTTGCATACGGTGTCCGTTTTGGGCCCATAAGTACTTTTTGGAAATGTAGCGACCCTTTTGGATTGAACGCACAACTTCGTCGTGACGTCTGAGGGATTTCGGCCATTTTTCGAAAGAACGAGCACTTCTATATTTGGAAGGCTCGAATAGTCGGCGTACGAAGAATTGATCGTAACTTTTGCAAAGGGTTTTCATTTCGGGCCCATGAGTACTTTTTGGAAATGTAGCGACCCTTTTGGATTGAACTCACAACTTCGTCGTGACGTCTGAGGGATTTCGGCCATTTTTCAAAAGAACCAGCACTTCTATATTTGGAAGGCTCGGATAGTCGGCGTACGAAGAATTGATCGTAACTTTTGCAAGGGGTGTCCATTTGGGCCCATCAGTACTTTTTGGAAATGTAGCGACCCTTTTGGATTGAACTCACTACTTCGTCGTGACGTCTGAGGAATTTCGACCATTTTTTGAAAGAACGAGCACTTCTATATTTGGAACGCTCGGATAGTCGCCGTACGAAGAATTGAGCGTAACTTTTGCAAGAAGTGTCCGTTTCGGCCATAAGTACTTTTTGGAAATGTAACGACCCTTTTGGATTGAATTCATTACTTCGTCGTGACGTATGAGGGATTTCGGCCATTTTTCGAAAGAACGTGCACTTCTATATTTGGAACGCTCGGATAGTCGGCGTACGAAGAATTGAGCGTAACTTTTGCAAGAGATGTCCGTTTCGGGCCCATAAGTAATTTTTGGAAATGTAGCGACCCTTTTGGATTGAACTAACTGCTTCGTCATGATGTCTGAGGGATTTCGGCCATTTTTCGAAAGAACGAGCACTTCTATATTTGGAAGGCTCGGATAGCCGGCGTACGAAGAATTGATCGTAACTTTTGAAAGGGGTGTCCATTTCGGGCCCATCAGTACTTTTTGGAAATGTAGCGACCCTTTTGGATTGAACTCACTACGTCGTCGTGACGTCTGAGGGATTTCGGCCATTTTTTGAAAGAAAGAGCACTTCTATATTTGGAATGCTCGGATAGTCGACGTATAAAGAATTGAGCGTAACTTTTGCACACGGTGTCCGTTTTGGGCCCATAAGTACTTTTTGGAAATGTAGCGACCGTTTTGGATTGAACTCACTACTTCATCGTGACGTCTGAGGGATTTCGGCCATTTTTGGAAAGAATGTGCGCTTTTATGTTTGGAAGGCTTGGATAGTCGGCGTACGAAGAATTGAGCGTAACTTTTGCACACGGTGTCCGTTTTGGGCCCATAAGTACTTTTTCGAAATGTAGCGACCCTTTTGGATTGAACTCACTACTTCATCGTAACGTCTGAGGTATTTCGGGCATTTTTTGATAGAACGAGCACTTCTATATTTGGAACACTCGGATAGTCGGCGTACGAAGAATTGAGCGTAACTTTTGCAAGAGGTGTCCGTTTCGGGCCCATAAGTACTTTTTGGAAACGTAGCGACCGTTTTGGATTGAACTCACTACTTCATCGTGACGTCTGAGGGATTTTGGCCATTTTTCGAAAGAACGAGCACTTCTATATATGGAACGCTCGGATAGTCAGCGTACGAAGAATTGAGCGTAACTTTTGCATACGGTGTCCGTTTCGGGCCCATAAGTACTTTTTGGAAACGTAGCGACCGTTTTGGATTGAACTCACTACTTCATCGTGACGTCTGAGGGATTTTGGCCATTTTTCGAAAGAACGAGCACTTCTATATATGGAACGCTCGGATAGTCAGCGTACGAAGAATTGAGCGTAACTTTTGCATACGGTGTCCGTTTCGGGCCCATAAGTACTTTTTGGAAACGTAGCGACCGTTTTGGATTGAACTCACTACTTCATCGTGACGTCTGAGGGATTTTGGCCATTTTTCGAAAGAACGAGCACTTCTATATATGGAACGCTCGGATAGTCAGCGTACGAAGAATTGAGCGTAACTTTTGCATACGGTGTCCGTTTCGGGCCCATAAGTACTTTTTGGAAACGTAGCGACCGTTTTGGATTGAACTCACTACTTCATCGTGACGTCTGAGGGATTTTGGCCATTTTTCGAAAGAACGAGCACTTCTATATATGGAACGCTCGGATAGTCAGCGTACGAAGAATTGAGCGTAACTTTTGCATACGGTGTCCGTTTCGGGCCCATAAGTACTTTTTGGAAACGTAGCGACCGTTTTGGATTGAACTCACTACTTCATCGTGACGTCTGAGGGATTTTGGCCATTTTTCGAAAGAACGAGCACTTCTATATATGGAACGCTCGGATAGTCAGCGTACGAAGAATTGAGCGTAACTTTTGCATACGGTGTCCGTTTCGGGCCCATAAGTACTTTTTGGAAACGTAGCGACCGTTTTGGATTGAACTCACTACTTCATCGTGACGTCTGAGGGATTTTGGCCATTTTTCGAAAGAACGAGCACTTCTATATATGGAACGCTCGGATAGTCAGCGTACGAAGAATTGAGCGTAACTTTTGCATACGGTGTCCGTTTCGGGCCCATAAGTACTTTTTGGAAACGTAGCGACCGTTTTGGATTGAACTCACTACTTCATCGTGACGTCTGAGGGATTTTGGCCATTTTTCGAAAGAACGAGCACTTCTATATATGGAACGCTCGGATAGTCAGCGTACGAAGAATTGAGCGTAACTTTTGCATACGGTGTCCGTTTCGGGCCCATAAGTACTTTTTGGAAACGTAGCGACCGTTTTGGATTGAACTCACTACTTCATCGTGACGTCTGAGGGATTTTGGCCATTTTTCGAAAGAACGAGCACTTCTATATATGGAACGCTCGGATAGTCAGCGTACGAAGAATTGAGCGTAACTTTTGCATACGGTGTCCGTTTCGGGCCCATAAGTACTTTTTGGAAACGTAGCGACCGTTTTGGATTGAACTCACTACTTCATCGTGACGTCTGAGGGATTTTGGCCATTTTTCGAAAGAACGAGCACTTCTATATATGGAACGCTCGGATAGTCAGCGTACGAAGAATTGAGCGTAACTTTTGCATACGGTGTCCGTTTCGGGCCCATAAGTACTTTTTGGAAACGTAGCGACCGTTTTGGATTGAACTCACTACTTCATCGTGACGTCTGAGGGATTTTGGCCATTTTTCGAAAGAACGAGCACTTCTATATATGGAACGCTCGGATAGTCAGCGTACGAAGAATTGAGCGTAACTTTTGCATACGGTGTCCGTTTCGGGCCCATAAGTACTTTTTGGAAATGTAGCGACCCTTTCGGATTGAACTCACAACTTCGTCGTGACGTCTGAGGGATTTCGGCCATTTTTCGAAAGATGAGCACTTCTATATTTGGAAGGCTCGGATAGTCGACGTACGAAGAATTGATCGTAACTTTTGCAAGGGGCGTCCATTTTGGGCCCATCGGTACTTTTTGGAAATGTAGCGACCCTTTTGGATTGAACTCACTACTTCATCGTGACGCCTGAGGAATTTTGACCATTTTTTGAAAGAACGAGCACTTCTATATTTGGAACGCTCGGATTGTCGCCGTAAGAAGAATTGAGCGTAACTTTTGCAAGAGGTGTCCGTTTCGGCCATAAGTACTTTTTGGAAATGTAACGACCCTTTTGGATTGAATTCACTACTTCGTCGTGACGTATGAGGGATTTCGGCCATTTTTCGAAAGAACGTGCACTTCTATATTTGGAACGCTCGGATAGTCGGCGTACGAAGAATTGAGCGTAACTTTTGCAAGAGGTGTCCGTTTCGGGCCCATAAGTACTTTTTGGAAATGTAGCGACCCTTTTGGATTGAACTCACAACTTCGTCGTGATGTCTGAGGGATTTCGGCCATTTTTCGAAGGAACGAGCACTTCTATATATGGAACGCTCGGATAGTCAGCGTACGAAGAATTGAGCGTAACTTTTGCATACGGTGTCCGTTTCGGGCCCATAAGTACTTTTTGGAAACGTAGCGAC
>NW_019263012.1:0-1209 GCF_002742605.1 Olea europaea var. sylvestris | reverse complement strand
TTGATCGTAACTTTTGCAAGGGGTGTCCATTTCGGGCCCATCAGTACTTTTTGGAAATGTAGCGACCCTTTTGGATTGAACTCTCTACTTCATCGTGACGTATGAGGGATTTCCGGCCATTTTTTGAAAGAATGACCAGTTTTATGTTTGGAAGGCTTGGATAGTCGGCGTACGAAGAATTGAGCGTAACTTTTGCATTCGGTGTCCGTTTTTGGCCCATAAGAACTTTTTGGAAATGTAGCGACCCTTTTGGATTGAACTCACCACTTCGTCGTGACGTCTGATGGATTTCGGCCATTTTTCCATCGAACGAGCACTTCTATATTTGGAACGCTCGGATAGTCGGCGTACGAAGAATTGAGCATAACTTTGGCACGCGGTGTCCGTTTTGGGCCCATAAGTACTTTTTGGAAATGTAGCAACCCTTTTGGATTGAACTCACTACTTCGTCGTGACGTCTGAGGGATTTTGGCCATTTTTCGAAAGAACGAGCACTTCTTTAATTGGAAGGCTCGGATAGTCGGCGTACGAAGAATTGAGCGTAACTTTTGCAAGAGGTGTCCGTTTCGGGCCCATCAGTACTTTTTGGAAATGTAGCGACCCTTTTCGATTGAACTCACTACTTCGTCGTGACGTCTCGGGGATTTCGGCCATTTTTCGAAAGAACGAGTAGTTTTATGTTTGGAAGGCTTGGATAGTCGGCGTACCGGTGTCCGTTTTGGGCCCATAAGTACTTTTTGGAAATGTAGCAACCCTTTTGGATTGAACTCACTACTTCGTCGTGACGTCTGTGGGATTTTTACTTTTTGGAAATGTAGCGACCCTTTTGGATTGAACTCACCACTTCGTCGTGACGTCTGATAGATTTCGGCCATTTTTTGAAAGAACGAGCAATTTTATGTTTAGAAGGCTTGGATAGTCGGCGTACGAAGAATTGTGCGTAACTTTTGCACACGGTGTCCGTTTTTGGCCCATAAGTGCTTTTTGGAAATGTAGCGACCCTTTGGATTGAACTCACCACTTCGTCATGACGTCTGATGGATTTCGGCCATTTTTCCATAGAACGAGCACTTCTATATTTGGAACGCTCGGATAGTCAGCGTACGAAGAATTGAGCGTAACTTCAGCACGCGGTGTCTGTTTTGGGCCCATAAGTACTTTTTGGAAATGTAGCGACCCTTTTGGATTGAACTCACAACTTCGTCGTGA
>NW_019263011.1:16566-19656 GCF_002742605.1 Olea europaea var. sylvestris | reverse complement strand
ACTATATATTTTATCAAAATCTATTAAAAACCTATTTTTAACAAAACCAAACAGGGACTTTTCACTTGCGCAAAAAATATTTTTGTTTTTTCCCACCTTGTTGCTGGCTGTATTTTCTATGAAAAATTAAATTGAATTCTTTTAAATTTTTTTTTTCATTTTTCATTCATTTTTTTTTGTGAAAAATATCTATTTTTATTACATTATAAAATTTATATGAAAAAATTATAATTAAATTTAAATATATTGATTTTTATTTATTTTTACAAGTACATTATATTGATAATATTGAATATTAAATTTGTTGTTATCATATATACGTATAATTTTGATTATTATTTATTCAATCAATGTCTTAAATTTTTATTCTTTAAATTTTTGTTTTTATTATATGGGAAGGAGGAGAAGGAGAGGGGAAATTATGAGAACCAATACCCGTATTTGAGAATTTCACACCATTGTACTAAATCAACGTGAATTCTGTTTCATATGAAAGTCTTTTGAATTCTACAAAAGTCCATAAAAATTTTAAAATGAAAGTTCATAAAAGTCTACGAAAGATTTTTACTAATTTCATACAAATTTATAAAAGATCTACGAAATTAACAAAAATTATCACTTAAAAAATGTCCACCAAAGCTTTCAAAAGTTCCAAATGAATATAGCCCCCAAACTTAACCGAAACGGACATTCCAGAATTTATTTCTTTCTACGATTCACTTTTCCATGAAATCTTTATATACACCGCGTCAGGTGCACTGCCAGCACCACAGGTCCACAGCAGATCAATTTCATTCTGCTGACGTTATGTTTCACTTAAGTTGACAGGCGTCTTAATCTTTTTCCTTTAAAACCTAAGACAAGCCATCATATTTCGTTGGCTACCTATTTTCCAAGAAAACTCATCTTGAAATGCTCAGTTGCACAAGTTAGTAAATCTGTAAATATTTGCAGAAAACAATTTAAACTTTGAAATGCCGCGAATTAACTGTCAAGTACCCACCTGATGAACACTTTGGAAGAGAGAAAAACATAAAGGCCACCCCCCCCCCCAAAAAAAAAAAAAAAAAAGGGGATTATTGGATGGCATAAAATTGTACCTTTTTTCCATTTGGGACATTAAACAAGAGAAGCAAAATTTGATTTCCTCTATTCGATTAGCCGTTTACAAAACATCCTACGAGAAGTCTGCAAGAAAAAAAAAATCCATCTAAAATTAAACACAATATAAGGCACGATGGTACGCTGTCGATTCTACTACGGTTGAAAAAAAAATTCTCACACAAAAGAGCCTTTGATATCTATAGCAGACTAAGCCAGATGAGTATCCGCTTAACAACACTCAATTCTAGGGGAGTCAACACATGAGCCACCTTTGGTAATGTTGGATATGCCAATGTGCCAAGTATAAAGCAGTTGAAGCTCAAAAGTACAACAGCATCAGCTGCCGGTTTGTTATCAATCGTTGCGAAAAATTGGACGACACTCATCAAGGACATGGCAACAACGGTTAAAATAGCAGCAACAAGAGGCACGCAAGGGTCCTCGGCTTCCCATACAATCATCCTGACCACAAGCGACAGTATTGCACTGAAAAGGCTTCGAGTAAGAGCAACCTCCCTCTGTCTGGCCAGAATATCCCTTGTGCTTAGATATTGTGAGACGATGTGGGGCCCATAGAATTTCGATTTCAACCGTTCTTTTACAAAATCAAGAGTTTCCTCCTCACAAATTTTTTCATGCTCCATCATTCGGTCAGTGTTTCTGTTGTAACCCAATCCCTCAAATTTCTCATTTGTAGCATGACCACGGCCTCTATCACCATTATCTTTGTTGCTCCAAAGTGCTTTACCCTCAACCCCTTTCAACCGTTGATTTGCATCCTTCAAATCCGGAACCCGTTGGACCAAAGACATAGTTCGGTCTGTAAGGCAAAGGTCACACAATATTAAACCGAGAAGCAAGAAATTGAAATCGACCAAAAGTAAACTGTGCAGAAAATTAAAGAATCAACATAAGATTTCTTTCGGCCTAAACCCCGGAGGTTCGACGATCACATCTAATGCCTATATCCCCCGTTGAGCATTTAACAAGTTGGATTACACTCGGTTGCACTATAATAGCCAAAAATGGCAACGAAGGATTACAAGAGTTCAACAAATACACTGAGATGAAGCAAAGATACTTATCTCTCAAGATCGACTCAAAACCTTCGAAGAATCACGAAGAAATTTCATTACATCCCTCTGAAAACATCACAACAGAAGAGGACATAAACCTTTACAGATAATCACTCAGAATATCTAAACGAAATCACTAAGACTTTCACATTTAAGGTCTCAAATTAGAGATTTGAGCCACAGAATCAAGCAGAACAAATCCTAACCAGACAAATGGTTTTTTTCTCTCTCTCAAAGATAAAGAGTCAAAAACGCATAATGAAGTAATCAAAGTGCCAAGTGAAACGGCACGTTATAATGGAAGGTTCGAGATTCAATCCAACAGCCATAGTTCAGCCATGTGTCGCCATCCAGTTGAAAGTGCCAATTTAATAGAGTTGCATTTCCACAAAACACGACTTCACAGTATAATAAAATTCTGGAAGCAAACTACCATGGTTCGAATCTCACATTCTCCACCTTGCTACTAGAATTTTGGAACTATAGTGCAGCCAGGAGCAAATCCTTAACTCGTCATCATTTGCTCTATTTACCTGTACAAAAATTACAAAGTATCAACAGATAAAAGTTTCAAACAATTTAAAAATTTGTTTAATGGGATTACTTTTGTACCCATATCTGATGGATTAAAATGAGTAGAAACTTTATCAATCTTAATTTCACCTTTTGAGACTATATCTCTTATAAATTGAAACTTAACATCAATATGTTTTGATCTGTCATGAAACATGAGACTTTTGCTTAGGTGAATAGCACTCTGATTATCAGAAAATAGCACAGTGAAATTATCATTAAAACCCATTTCTGTCAATAAACCATTTAACCAAATCCCCTCCTTAACAACATCAGTTGCTGCTATGTATTCTGCCTCAGTAGAGGTCAGAGCTACTATTTTCTGAAGTTGAGACTT
>NW_019263011.1:4463-16252 GCF_002742605.1 Olea europaea var. sylvestris | reverse complement strand
CATAGTCACATTGATTTAAAAATAACATATTTTTATCCTTCTTTCTCCAAATTTGCATGTCCAATATTCTTTTAGCAGCACCAAGGTCTTTCATATCAAGCTCAGAACTTAACTTTGATTTAATATCATCAATTTTTGATTTATCAGAACTAGCCAACAACATATCATCCGCATACATGATTAGATATAATGAGTTTTCAATTCCACTACCTTTGCAGTACAAGCAAGTATCATATTGGCTTCTTTTAAATCCAAGTTTCAAGACAAAGGTGTCAAATCTTTTGTACCACTGCCTAGGTGCCTGCTTTAGGCCATACAATGACTTCTTTAACAAACAAACAATGTTTTTAGGATCACCTTCCTCAAAACCAATTGGTTGTTTCATGCATATTATTTCATCTAATTCTCCATGCAGGAAAGCAGTTTTAGCATCTAGTTGATCAAGTTCCCATTTAAATTGTGTAACAAGTGCAAGTAAGCATCTGATAGTAACATACTTAGCAACAGGAGAAAAAATTTCAGTATAGTCCACACCTTCTTTTTGTGTGAAACCCTTTATTACAAGTCTAGCTTTATATCTTATGTTTTTATCATCACCTTCTCCAGATTTTATTTTATAAATCCACTTGCAATCAATTAATTTTTGTCCTTTGGGCTTATCAATTAGAATCCATGTCTTATTTTTAAGGAGTGAAGACATTTCATCTTCCATGGCCATTTTCCAATTTTTTCTTTCTTTACATTTCATGGTTTCTTCAAAAGTGTTTGACTCATTTTCAGTGAGGTCTTGGTAGGTAAATAAGGATACAAAGGTGTCACTATCAAACCTAGTGGAGGGTCTAATTTGCCTTCTCTCCCTATCTCTTGTGAGTTGATACTCATCAAAGGGAAGAGTTGCAGAATCAGCATTTTCAACATGTTCAGTTTCATCTTCAGTTTCAGGTAAAATAACACGTTCTTCATTTTCATTTTCTTCTGCAGTAGTTACAGAAATATTCTAGTTACTGTAGGAAGGCTCCACCTCAATTTGAACATCTTTTTCAGTCAAAATATTTTCTTTTCCTTCAAGACATGGCATCAAGGATTCATTAACGACTACATCATTCCTAATTATTACTCTATAACCTCTTTGAGATTTAACCCATAATATGTACCCTTTAACATGTTCATCATAACCCAAGAAACACACTTTAATGATCTTGGTTCTAGTTTACCAACATTTTGATGAACATAGGCAGCACAACCAAATATTTTCAGATAAGAGTAATTTACAGGACTATTTGACCACACATTTTCAGGAATAGCAAAGTTTAGTGCACTAGTATGACTTCTATTAATCAAATAAGCTGTAGTTTTAACTGCTTCACCCCAAAACATTTTAGCCAGTCCGGAGCTTAATAGCATGCATCTAACTTTATTTAACACAGTTCTATTCATTCTTTCAGCCATTCCACTTTATTGTGGTGTGTGTAGAACAGTTTTGTGTCTCATGATGCCATATTCCTTACAAAGATTATCAATTTCAGAATTGCAAAATTTCAAACTATTATCAGTTCTTAAATATTTTTATTTTAAGATCAATCTAATTTTCAACTTGAATTTTCCAGTCCTTAAAAGCAAAAAATGTCTCATCTTTAGACTTTAGTAAATAAACCCAAATTTTTCTTGAGAAATCATCAACTATTAGTAAAAAATATTTAAAACCAGTTAAAGTAGAGATAGAAGCAGGACCCCACAAATTAGCATGCAAATATTCTAGTCTTTGTTTGGACTTATGAATTCCACTTTGAAAAGGAAGTTTGGCTTACTTTTCCAAAATCCAATGTTCACAGGAGCCAAAATTACCAAGATTATGTTTTCCAAAAACACTTTTTGATTGCAAAATATTTAAACCCTTTTTACCAATATGACCAAGCCTTTCATGCCATAGTTTTGCCAAAGTAAATTTTTTAGATACAACAGAAGCAGTTAAACCAAGCAAATGTTTTGCATTCAGAAAATAAAGGCTATGTCTCTTAGGGGGCTGAAGTGACCAAGTCATTTCCCCTGAGAATTTTTATATGTCCTTGACCCATAATTATGTTAAACTCCTTGTCATCTAACATTCTTAAAGACACTAAGTTTCTTTTCAAATCTGGGACATGTCTTGTGTTTTCTAGAAACAAAACATTACCATTTTCTAGTAATAATTTGACAGTCCCAATTTCACTGACTTTACATGCAAAGTTGTTTTCTATTATAACCTGTCCCCCTTTGATTCTTTCTAAATTTATAAAACAGTTTTGTTGGGGCACATATTAAAAGAACATCCCGAGTCAAGTATCCATTCATTACTTAGGCATTTTTCAGCACTGACTAACACAAAACCATTTTCTGTTTTAGTTTTATCATAGGCCAGTGCATTACTTCTATCAAGGCCCTTTTCTTTTGAATCATTTTTCTTTTAAAACAATATTTTGCAAAATGACCAAGTTTACCACAATAATAACATTTTTTTTACCTTTTGCATTATTTTTTGTCTTACTTCTATCAACTCATCTTCTATTAATTTTTGAAAACTTAAAATTTTGTGTAGGTTTTTCAAAAGATTTTCATTTAATTATGAAACTAGTTCCAGTATGACTGTTACTTGACTCAGCCTTAATTTCTAAAACTTTATTCCTTAAAGCATTGGTTATATCATCAACAGTGAGTTCTTCCCTACCATATTCAAGGGCAACTTTAATGTCCTTATACTTGTCACTTATGGAGTTTAACAGAACTACAGCCAATTGATCTTTTGAAAGTTTTTCATCACAATTGGCCAAGTCTTGAATAAGTTTTGTGAGCCTACTAAGGTTCTCTTCTATGTCAACTGCAGGATCCATTTTAAAGGAGAAAATTTGTTTTAAAAGAAAACATTTGTTTGGAGTGGTTTTGGTCTCATACTTAGCCTTAAGTTTGGCCCAAAGATCAGAGGCAGACAAATACAGAAATATGGTACTCCAAGCAATTTCCTCAAGTTCAGATTTCTTATTAAGTGCTAAACCCTCAGGCCATGAACTATCGCCTTAGCACATTTCATTTGCATCAAAATGGCTTTCATTTTCTGACTCTATATATCAAAATCAATTTTACTATCAAATTGACTCACTTCAAATTTTACAGTAGCCATAATGCATGCAAGTTATTACAAACAGGATTTTAGCAAAAAATCAAAACAGTTGTAAACAGAAACCCTAAATTGCCAACTTTGAAATCACAGTAAATCACAAAGTAATACAGGATTTCAGCAATCAAAAAATATCAACGGAGAGCAGGTTTAATCAATCAACAGAAAACCAATTAATGAGATCAGATTATAAGGTTTCACAGATCTCTCCAGCAAGATTCTCCCAAATTACACACTCGTACTTGATTTATCTCAGATTCCAGTGACCTCGCAAGAGCCACTGGACAAAGATTAATCTCAAGGGGGTTTCAACGGTGTATTGGAAAATCAGGGAGAGTTCAAGAAACTCAAATTTCTCAAGTGTAATATACAGTTAATTGAAAAGATCTCACTCAACGAGTTCAATGACTCGAGGCAGTTCAAATTTGCTTTTCAACAATTCCAAAAAATTCAAGATCTATTGAAGATCCAGCTTTCTCTCCAAGATCCGGGTATCTTGCTCCTTAGTAAGGCTCTGATACCATTGTAAGGCAAACGTCACACAACATTAAACCGAGAAGCAAGAAATTGAAATCGACCAAAAGTAAACTGTGCAAAAAATTAAAGAATCAACACAAGATTTCTTTCGGCCTAAGCCCCGAAGGTTCGCTAACCACATCTAACACCTACATCCCCTGTTGAGTATCCAACAAGTTGAATTACGCTCGGTTGCATTATAATAGCCAAAAATGGCAACGAAAGGTTACAAGAGTTCAACAAATACACTGAGATGAAGCAAAGATACTTATCTCTCAAGATCAACTCAAAACCTTCGAAGAATCACGAAGAACCTTCACTTCATCCCTCTAAAAACATCATAACAGAAGAGGACACAAACCATTACAGATAATCACTCAGAATATCTAAACGAAATCACTAAGACTTTTACATTTAAGGCCTCAAATCAGAGATTTGAGCCACAGAATCGAGCAGAACAAACCCTAACCAGACGAGGGGTTTTTCTCTCTCTCTCAAAGATAAAGAGTCAAAAATGCGTAATGGGGTAATCAAAGCGCCAAGTGAACGGCACGTTATAATGGAAGGTTTGAGATTCAATCCAACAATCATGGTTCAGCCACGTGTCACCATCCAGTTGAAAGTGCCAATTTAATAGAGTTGCATTTCCACAAAACACGACTCCACAGTATAATAAAATTCTGGAAGCAAACTACCATGGTTCGAATCTCACACGGTCAAAAAGGAAAAGAGGAAGATTTCTCATTTTTCTCTTTCCCCTTTCAACTAGAAATCTTTATGTACACAGAAGGCATTAAATCCCTGTTGCATCTAGCTTGCTGTATAGCAATTAAATAAAAATTAACAGTAGACAAAGTTGGATTTCTGAAAGTTTTCGATCCAGAACCATGTTACCTAGGCTTGTTAATATATATTTCTCAATGCATGCATATGGGTAAAAAGTTAGCCTACTTTTCACAATCTAATCTTTGTAGCTTCTTACCTTCTAAATTATGACTTCGCTAGAAATGATTGTGGTCATTTGCGTGAAATAATAAGAATACAATACTCAGCTCTATTTCTTTTAAAGGTACAAAGATGTAAACTTTGACACACCTTCCCTCAAAATGCAGACATGTAAAGAAGAAAGATTTAAGGTGGCAGCCCCGATCTAGTGCTGATTAGTAATACGACTGATTCTTTCATGAGTAGTGTACAATCAACTACTAGGTACTTGAAGACAATGGCACACCAACGAGCTCAACATTTCTGAAAGAAATAATTTCAAGAAATGGACAAATGGACAAAATTCACAGAAATATCTCATCTATGCAATATGCAGTGTCACGGAAGAAAAATATCAGATGAATTACAAAGGGATATTGATGTAATTATATCACAGAACCAAAAAAACACCGTTAGTGATTCCAGCATTCTTTTGTTAACAAAAGAGAACATTGAATTGTAAAATCACATAAAATTTCAGAGTAGATGTAATATCAGTTTCCTTCTTGATGGAGAATACTTTACCTCCCCCTCTAACAGTTGAATTCTAACAATGTTCTCCTCATGTTCACCTTCAAGTTCTTCTAACATTATCTCCATCATTTTATGCTTTTTGATAGCCATAAACAGCTCTTCTTCTAGTTCATTCCTATCCCAGAGAACACTTTCTAATTCAGTCCTCACTCCATGCAGCTGCAACTCTTGCTGTACATGAGCTGTTCTCATGTTAGTTACTGTAAACATTCTATAAAACAATGAGAATAACGAAAGCAAAGAATATTCTTCCACCAAAATCTCTAGGTAGCTCTCTTTAAATTTTAGTCTTCTTTCATTTATTATTGGTTCAGTAGGACCACAGAAATCTACACAAAGAACAGCACATAGACTTGGTGGATGTCATCAAATCAATCTGGTTATGATTATGGACCATAATTTCTTCACATCATATAAAGCAAATATTTGCCAAAATCTGATCAATATGTTGAATTTACCAAACAGGATTCGATATTTTTATCATATTCTAAATTGCATTCCAACGTTGGGGAAATTTCCCTAACTATCATGTCATCAATAAATTGCATGCGCATGACACTGGATAAGACTTGCCTAAATTTCAATAATAGGTAATCTCAAACGTGAAAATTACAAACTATGTCCAAGGGGACCCCCCCCCCCCAAAAAAAAAAGGTACATCTTGCGCCTATTGGCCGCTGTTAACTATCCAAGAAGACACGCGAAACTGGAAGGATAAAGAACCCTGCTACATTAATTAATAGTAGGCAACAAAAAAACAGTTAATGTTAGTTACCAGTCGAACCCTGTGCAATGCAGCAATAGCTCGCATAGGAAGAGTTACTATCATAATTGTCCAGATTGCAAGCTTCCAGAAGATAATGATATTGAGATAGATAGAAGCTCTCAGCGGCTCTATGCATGTCTGAATTGCAATAGTGATGCTACGCAAGGCAAAAACACAAGAAAGCTTAATTAGTGAGAGAGGGGCTTTTGCCAACCACAATATTGAACATGTCAATTGTAAAAGGATTGCTGTCATATTCACTATTGCAAACTGCACCGAATTATTTACTATCCACACGACATCTGCATAAAAATCCAAAAATCAAAGTACGACTTACACAACAAAGTTGTAATAAAAGAGAAGAGTAAGGGGCATTTCCCAACCTGACAGTTTTTAGCTTGATAGACTTCTCAACATTAATCAAGCATCATCTCCAATTTCAAGGGGAAGAATGATATCTCTAAAAATTATCAACCACCCCAAACAGAAGAAATAAACATTAGCAAGACTAATGACGATGAAAATACAGTCCTGAGGAAGACACTCAAAATAGATGAGCATAGTCAAGCTCAATGTTCTCAACAACCAATTTGAGGAAATTTCTTTTTTCTTTTTTTTTAATGAGGATTATGTATATAAATATTGAGGATAAAACAGATAATGTATATAGACAGAAAAATCCATATGGACATCATGTAGTTAAATAATTTTAAAAAATCTAAAACTCATAACCTTCTTACAGTATGTACAGATTGGTTGCTTCTTCTTACGCTTTTGTCCTATATACTCCCTTGCCTCATTTCGATGAATCACCTGGACTGTCTTCCCTAACGGCCTCTTGCCTGGCGGTACTTATTAGTCCCATTGATTTTTTAAAGATCCGTACATTGGTTCATATATAGAGATAAAAGTGTATGAAGACATGGTTAAAACATAAAGTTTTATTCAAATAAGAAGGTTTAAGGGAAAAGAACTCTTAAACTTATTTATTTACATGAAAGATCCATTGATGATTACATATTGTAAGAAGGTTATGAATTTTAGATTTTTTAAAATTATTTAAATACATGATGTCCATATGGATTCTTCTGTCTATATACATTATCTATTTTATCTTCAATATTTATTTACAAAATCCCCGTAAAAAAAGAAATTTCCTCAAATTGGTATCAGAGCCATGAACAATGAGAAAACCCATAACAAATAAATTATCTATAAGAAGTAAAAAAATTTAGATACAGGTTAACACTTAGATTTTATTTAAATCTAATAAATAACAGGTTAAGTGTTAGACAATTAAAAGAATATTTAGGTTACACATCTATAAAAGAATAATGATTGATTGTCATAATTCTAATACACAAATACTTATATTCACATCTGAATATGAGATTTACAAATATTATCAAGACAGATACAATTATATATTGTATACATGAATACCAAGAAGTACAGTAACTATAGCTAAATTATGTATGATTAATGCATTGCAGAAATATGAATATAGTGTTAAAACTTTTATTTTTATTATATTACTTGTCATTATTAATTATGGAAGTTGAAAACCATAATTGTGAAAATAATGATAATACTGATGAAATCTATGAACAGATTGAATCACGAGGAAATTTCTCAAAAAAATTCTAATTTCTGAAAAAAAAAATTAACTAAGATATGTAAGACAAAACTTACAATAGAACCTAAAGAGATATTTTCTCAAATAGGTTTCTTAGACAGATTTATGAACAGAAACAGACATGGATATTATGGCGTAACTCAAAAAGAGTTTGCTATACATATATAACATACATATGGTAAGATAGAAATTTCCTTACTTACTAAACAAGACATAAATAAAGCTAAACAAAAGAACGATCTTGACAACAACAAGAATCTTTTTTGGGTCACTATAGGAGCATTTCGAATTCAGATTCGAAGCAACTTGTCTGACAAAATTGATCAATCCATTTCAATGAGCTTGATTGATAAAAGAATTCAGAATCCTACTGAAGGATGTCTAGAATCCCTTGAAGGAAACCTAACATGTGGAAAACTAATATTTACAATTTATCCCAAACTTTCAGTAAGTTTACATGACCAAAACTTTGACAAAATATTATCTTTTATGCATAAGTATGGAAGAACAGATTTAGTTAAAGACAATAATGTACCTTTTTCAATATCATATCTTGTTAGTTATGCTATTCATAAACAACATAATATGACTATAGTCAAAGAACCAAAAAGAATAAAAATTGATCATTTATTCTCAGATTACCTTGAACATAAAGAAACAGAATTTGAATGGTTAATACAACCATCCAGAAAATCATTGGAAATTAATTTTAATGATCAAAGAACATTAATTAAAGAACAATGACCTCTTCTAACCAGAAGTTTGTCTTTAAATAGAAATCCATTTCCAAATGTTAAATGGAAGGATGAAGAAGAAACTAGACAGTTAAAACAATTAAGTAAAACTGTTAATGAAATGGCTAAAATTATTTATGGAGAAGAATAATAATATATGTCTATTTTAGATATATTAAAAGAAATTAAGATATTAGAAGAAAGTATTGAAGAAATCAAAAATAATATTAAAAATCTTCAAGAAAATACAGAAAGTTTAATGGAAAAACACTCTGCTGTGATTATAGCAGGAGTTAAAAAATAACAATACTCTTCACAAGAGAATTTCAAAAATTTCTTTAGGAATTTTTGAAAAAGGGGAAGATGTAGAAAAAGAAAAAGAAAAACCTAAAGGAACGTTTGATATTAAATTTTTGAATTAACATGGCAAAATTTAGAAAAATCTTGAAAATATTTATGAGACTAGTAATGAACTAGGACTCTTAAATGTTCTTCTTGCATTTGAAGACTCGGAGTTACAAAAAATTGAAAATATTGTTAGAAATATTAAAATTGAAAATAATGAAAATATTATGACAATTAAATCTGATGATGAGGTATCAAACTCTCTGAATCTTTAATTGAACTAGAAAATCTTTGGGAATCTGATGAAGAAGTTATAATTCATGAAAGATTCTTCACTAATAGGAAACCTGCTATTGTTATAAGGGAACCTAAACAAGAATAAGGAATTAAAGTTGACGATCCATCATCAACTAGTTATAATCCAAAGGGAGACGGAAAAAGGATTGAAGGAGACAAGAATCCTAGATCTATTCCGATAGGTGAGGAAATTGACCAGAATTTTTTTTAATCTGAATATGTTCCAAAAAGAAGTAGCCAGCAAGTTACAATTCTGGATTTGGATTGTACACTGGAACATGAGAAACTTATAGATGCATGGTACAACCATATAATGGTAGCTATGATAGTTAATAAAGAAATTATCAAAAATGAATCTAATTCTAGGAATTATGTGTTAGCCAGTACTAGAGGAAATGTTAGATCATTTTTAGAAAATTTTGATCATAATGTAAAAAAATATTTTATGGAGAGATTCTCAATATAATATTCTGCAATTTATCAAAAGAATTGTTGAACAACTTTACAAACAGTTCACTGGTCAAACTTATGAAGCATTTAAAAGTGAAAGAACCAAGATTGAAATTGCGGATGCACTAAATCATTGAGAAAAAATTTCTATTTGTGATATGTTTTATTTTGGAAATTATGCATGTGAATTTTCAAAATATTTTTATATATGACCAGATGACAAATGGACTGAATTGACTGACAAATTTATTAGAAAATTTCCTAGACCCTTTAACCATGAGATTATGGAACTTTTTAATAATGCAGTGATAAAACAAGAAAATAATGTTGATCCAAAACTAAACATCAAGATTGATGCTTCCTTAGGATTAACTATTACACTTACTAGAAATCTTTTGGCAAATAAATGCAAAGAAAGCATTTTAGTAGGAGACTCTATTGTGAAAAATATCTCAATAGAATCCCAGGACAGCATGGATGTATAACAACCAAAAAGAAAGAAACAAAGAAAAAATCTTTTAAAAAGAAGAATTATATATTTAAAAGAAATAAAAAACCATACTAGAAAAAAAATTTCAAAAAGAGAAATTTTTTTAAAAAGTACCAGAAAAGGGAAAACAAAGAAAAAGAAAAGAGGGTAGATAAGAAAAACTTTTGTCCTCAAAAGAAGAAAAATTGTAGGTGTTGGCTCTGCAATGAATCCAGACATTATGCAAATAATGCCCAGCAAGATTGAAAAATGAAGAAAGAATTATACTTTTAAATACATTCCAAAATAAAGATTACTACTCAGTAGAAAATCCTAGTGATACAGAATCACTATATTATCTATCTACTGAAACTGAATCTGAATACTCAGAAACAGAATCATCAGAGGATGAGTAATAAAAATATTACCAACCCTAATTCTATCTATATTCCTATAAAATTAAAATTTGAAGGATATAGAAAGATTATTATCCATGCTTATGTTGATACTGGAGCTTCAGTATGCACAGCAAGTAAATGGATTATACGAAAATAATTTTGGGTAACATCTGAAAGAATCTTAATTTAAGATAGCAGATAAATCTGAAGTAAAAACCTCTAAGGTAGTAAAAGGATTGAATATTGAACTTAATGGTTACCATAAATCCCAATGAAAAACCTTTTATTTCAAAATACCTACAGTATACCAACTTGAAACTGGTATTGATTTTATGATTGGAAATAATTTTTCCCAATTATATCATCCATTCATTGAAGAAATTGAATCTATTAGTTTTACTCTTAATAGTAAAAGATTATGGATTCCAAAACAAAGAAAAGCGGTAGCTATGAATACTTTGCAAAAAAAATTCTTGAATACAATGAAGATTGATAACAAAAAGAAGGATTCTAAAGAATGTCAAGGTGAAAATATTGCACAAAGAAGGCATATTTTTATCACTAATAATGAAAAACAAGAATTCAAAATTAACTCTCATAGAGAGGAAATTTTAGAACTACTTGAAAAATGTTGCTCAGAAAATCCTTTAGATCTTCAAAAGAATAAAGGAAATATGACAGCAACCATTGAATTACTAGATGAATTTAAAATAGCTATTGTTAGAGCTAAGGCAATGGCTTATAGCCCTAAAGATAGAGATGAATTCTCAGTACAAATAAAAGAATTGCTTGAATTACAGGTTATTAAACCCAGTAAATCTTAATTTTCTTCACCAGCCTTTATGGTAAGAAAAGAAGCAGAAAAGAGACGTGGAAAAACTAGAATGGTAGTTGACTATTCTCAACTTAACAAAATTACTAAGACAGATGGATATTTAATTCCAAATATGCAAAGTCTATTACAATTAATAAAAGGAAAGAAAATATTTTCATCATTTGATTGTAAATCTGGCTTTTAGCAAGTAATACTTAACCAAGAAGCAAGACATCTTACAACATTTACAAGGACATTATCAACGGAAGGTGGTACCATTTGGGCTAAAACAAGCACCAGGTATTTTCCAAAGACACATGAACAATATTTTCAGAAAACATAACAAATATTGCTGTGTATATATTGATGATATTTTAGTATTTTCTCATACAGAAGATGAACATGAAAAGCATGTAACTAATGTTTTAATGGAAGCTTATAATACAGGAATTGTGCTATCTGAAAAGAAAGCAGAATTGTTTTAGGAAAAAATTGGATACCTTGGGTTAGATATAGCAAATGGCTATAAACAACTTAAGCCCCATATCCTTATTCATATTCAAGAATTTCTAAACAAAATTCAAGATCAAAAACAGTTGATAAGATTTCTCGGATGTCTCGCTCATGCAGAATCTTTTATAAAAGATTTAGCCAAAATGAGAACACTACTCCAGAAAAACTCAAAAAAGATTTTA
>NW_019263011.1:0-3013 GCF_002742605.1 Olea europaea var. sylvestris | reverse complement strand
TAAAGATCAAGAATTACAGGTGATGTTAAAAATCAATAGTACAATTCCATTTTTGGAATGAAGAAGGACTCTTGGTTAAAGGAACTACTCCAGAAGTTATTCTGAATAAACCAATAGAAGGACAGATTGAATGTGTCAATGAAGAAAAAATGGATGACTGGAAAAGCCTATCTTACCAAAGGATCCTAACCGGATTAAGAGCCTTCAATAAAGAATCAAAAATCAATATAAATTACTCATCAAATTTTGTCTTGGTTACTAGTAAGACAGGTTCAATGATCAAGATTGAAGGAATCAAAGCACTGTGCAACTTTGAAAAGAATTTTTATAATTTATTGAATGTCTCGAAAAATTATGAAGGACAATTATGCAAGGCAGTAAAACAAAGTCTTGGAAAATATCATGATTGTCAATGGTGTAAAATGATGGAGGACAATGAAAAATCAAAAGGAATATTGCAGACAAAAGAAGACGAATCAAGTGGAAGCACTGCAGAGAGTAAAAGCCGAGAAGGCCAATCAGAATAAAAAGAGAAGCATCTACTTTTTAAAAAGGGGAAATTGCTTTTACAAAAGGCCGACAAATTTGTCATATCACTTTATCATTATTTTTGCTTTTGCGGAAAAAAAAAAAAAAAAACTATTGATATAGACAAATGGACGAATCAAGAGGGTAGGGAATCTTTCCCGCCAACTATAAAAGAAGAGACTTCAAAGAAGGAAAAGACGAGGAAAAATTTTTATCTTCAAAAATTTTAATGTATTTTATTCGAGGCTAAATCCTCAAAAGATAGTGGATCCATCAATGGATCTTTCATGTAAATAAATAAGTTTTAAGAGTTTTTTTTCTCTTAAACCTTCTTATTTGAATAAAACTTTATGTTTTAACCATGTTTTCATACATTTTTATCTCTATATACAAACTCATGTATGGATCTTTAAAGAATCAATGAGACTAATAAGTACTGCCAAGCAAGAGGTCGTTAGGGAAGACAGTCCAGATGATTCATCAAAGTGAAACAAAGGAGTATACAGAATGAAAGCGTAAGAAGAAGCAACCAATCTCTACATATTATAAGAAGGTTATGAATTTTAGATTTTTTTTTAAATTATTTAAATACTTGATGTCCAATTCTTCTGTCTAAATACATTATTTGTTTTATCTTCAATATTTATATACATAATCCCCATAAAAAAGAAATTTTCTCAAATGGGTGATTTTAAACTCCACCAAACTCGGGCAAAACAAGTGCAAAAACTAGTTGCAGCAAGAAGAAACAAATATTTTTCCTCGGTTACATAACTAAGGCTTAGCCCAAAAATCAAACAACATTGTCCAGAACAAAAGAGGCAACACATTGAATAAGGGACATCTTGTTTAGCAATATGTAGACAAAAGGAAGAATTTGAATTCGCATACTCTCTATTTGACCCTTCATTCTTTTGCCAATATGCGAATGGCTTCCTTTATCAAAGGGGGAAAAAAAGTGTGTTCACATTTACAGCTGCAAAAATTTAATTCAAAATGTAAAACAAGTTGCACATTTTCTCCATTCTATTTACAATCAAATTTGTATGGACGTATCTGTAGAAAAAGTACGGACAAATTATGAATTAAAAATTCTGAGGAAAGTTCCAGTCGGTCCTTCAAGTTGGATCCACCAAAAGGATCTCTGTAATAGTTATATGAAAGATCTTAAATCCTCATTTACGCTCCCGAGCCTACCAGGGAACTAAATAAATGAAAATATTATTTGAAGCCCAATACTCAGATTTAGCAAACTGATAATCCCAAAAGCATATTAACAAAACGAGAGAGAGAGAGAGAGAGAGAGAGAGAGAGAGAGAGAGAGAGAGAGAGAGACATGAGAGAGAGAGAGAGAGTTACATTCTGCTGAAGCGGGATTTCCTGAAAAAAGTGAGAGATGGACTCTTCTGAAACATGAACACCAACAAATGCAGAGAAAGGTCAGAAGGCGTAATCTGTAATGTAATGGAGGCTGGGGGTGGTTTGAGGCTTTTGTCAGCGGTGAGAAAAGGAAAACAGAAAATGAAAGATGTAGCGACACGTAGGTTGCATGAGAGTGACACGTTGAGATAATCTATTTGGAATTTAATAGATATAAAATTGAATTGGCGGAGATGACGATGAAATGAACCATCCTTTTATTTGCATAATTTTTCACTTCTTGGTTAATGAAAAATTAAAGGTATGTTTGATAGGTGAAAATTTTCCCTAGAAAATAGAAAATCAATTTTAACTTCAATTTTATGGGTATTTGATAGCCAAAATTTTCCCTAGAATTCCATTTCCAAGTTTCTTGCCACATAAGCCATTTTCTAGTTTTTCCTTGAATTGGAATTCCAATTCGAGTCACTGTAGCATTTTTTTCAATTGGCAATGAAAATAAAATTTAAGAATTATTGTAAAAAAATATTTCTCTTTAATTGACAAAATTTTCATGTAAAATAAAGCTAAACGAACACTATAAGATAGATGATTTTCTTGATTTTTTTGGCAATGGAAACAAATTTCATTCTCAATACCAGTAAATTATATCCATTTAATTAACAATTTTCATGTAAAATAAAGTCAAACGAACACCTAAAAAACTTTTATTTCAGCATTTTTCGCGTAAAAAATTATACTAATCAAACATAATATTTACAATTCTCAGAAAAATAATTTCTAAGCAATTCAATTCCGTGAAATTCATTTTCTTTCCACCCAAATTCCATTTTTGCAATCAAACGGACCCTAATGGTGGATAGCAGCCACGATCATATAACTTTCATTTTATCTCATACTAAAGTCCAAAACTTTTCAAAAAATCACACTTGGAGGACCGACGGACCTAAAAAATGAAAATTTTGACCAATTAGGACAAGGGTTTTTGTCTAATCACATTACCCCTTTTAAAAATCAAATATGTCAATTTTACAATTTCATTTCCTATTCCTTCACGTAATCACTATACATCATCATCTTCTACGATGGACCTTGAAAAAATCCA
>NW_019263010.1:0-19711 GCF_002742605.1 Olea europaea var. sylvestris | reverse complement strand
TTTAACAAAGTGTACCCCAAATTTAAACTCGTACCCAAATTATATATTCAAAATTGTAGATTGTAACATAATTTAATCATTTGATCAATTGAAGTCCTAACAAAATGATCCACTTCATTCAAATCCAAACTTGCCTTAAGTTTCAACTAACTAATAATCACTTCATACATACACAACCTTTGACACTTCATGCCTACATTCATTAACTACCTCTAACATTAACCACTACAAAGGTGGTGTCCCCTTTTACCTTATGGCCAAAATTAGTATTGAAAGTTAAATCGCTATCCCAAAGAAATTTAAACGAGCATAAAATTTCGGAGTATTACATCCCTCCCCCCTTAAAAAAAATTTCGTCCTCGAAATTACCTTGAACTTAGTTGAAAAGTTCTGGATACTTGGTCTTGAATTCTTCTTCTTTTTCCCAAGTCGATTCTTCAACATTATGATTTCTCCATTGAACTCTTACTAACGGAATTTCTTTTGTCCTTAATTGCTGAATTCTGCGATCCAATATTGATATTGGTTTTTCCTCATATGTCATGTTTAATTTGATATCCAATGGTTGATAACTAACCACATGACTTAGATCTGACACATATTGTCGAAGCATTGACACGTGGAACACATCATGAACAGCTGACAAATCTGGTGGTAGAGCGAGTCGATAAGCTGCATTTCCAACTTTCTGCAAAATTTCAAAACGACCTATGAATCTTGGTCGGAGTTTTCCTTTCTCCCCAAAACGCAGAACTCCCTTCATCGGCGCCACTTTTATGAAAACTTTGACACCAACATTAAATGTCAAATCTTTTCTTCTTTCATCGGGATAACTCTTTTGTCGGTCCTGAACTGCCTTGATTTTAGCTCTTATTTTATCAACTGCTCGACTAGTTTCTTCAATTATTTCGGGTCCTAGAACTCTTCGTTCACCTACTTCATCCCAATAAAGGGGAGCTCTACATCTTCTGCCATAAAGGGCTTCATAAGGTGCCATCTTTATCGTAGCTTGGTAGCTATTATTATAGGCAAACTCTACTAGTGGTACATAACTTTCCCAACTGCCTCCTAAATCAAGGACGCAGGCACGCAGCATATCCTCCAGGGTCTGTATAGTCCTCTCTGATTGTCCATCAGTTTGTGGATGGAAAGCTGTGCTAAAATTTAACTTGGTTCCCATAGCCTCTTGCAAACTTTTCCAAAATTTTGAGGTAAATCTTGGATCTCTATCCAATACAATTGAGGCTGGGATACCATGCAAACGGATGACCTCTTTGATGTATAATCGTGCGTATTGATCCATACTAAAATTCATTCTTACAGGTAGAAAATGAGCTGACTTTGTTAACCGATCTACTATAACCCACATAGCATCTTTTCCCTTAGCTGATTTTGGAAAACCCATAACAAAATCCATAGTTATATGTTCCCATTTCCATTGTGGAATTGTTAATGGTTCCAACAATCCAGATGGTCTTTGATGTTCAGCTTTCACTTGCTGACAAGTCATGCATCTCCTGACAAAAAGACCTATGCATCGTTTCATATTTCTCCACCAAAACATGCTCCTTAGATCACGATACATTTTTGTACCACGTGACATTATCCTGTTGGACCGTTTAAATTTCAAACTGTTTTCCCATCCAATTTACACTTGACAACAATGCAAGTGTCAAACAACGTGTCAAAAATTAGAGTACAAATAGCAAAGTTCAGTAGGTAAGAACCTTGCTACTTGTACACTATGGTGTACACTTTAGTTTACACTTTGCCACGTGACACTACCCAGTTGGACAGTTTAAATTTCGAGCAGCTTTTCTATCCAGTTGACACTTGACAACAATGCAAGTGTCAAATAACGTGTCAGTGTACAAATGGCAAAGTTCAATTGGTAAGAACCTTTCTACATGTACACTATAGTGTACACTTTCATTTACACTTTGCCACGTGACATTACCCTGTTGGAAAATTCAAATTTGAAAAAAATTTCCAATTCAGTTGACACTTGACGACAATGAAAGTGTCAAAGAATGTATCAAAATTCTATGTACAAATGGCAAAGTTTAATCGAGAAGAACCTTTCGATATGTACACTATGGTGTACACTTTAGTTTACACTTTACCACGTGATATTACCCTGTTGGAAAATTTAAATTTTGAACAGTTTTCCCATCCAATTGACACTTGACAACAATGCAAGTGTTAAACAACGTGTCAAAAATCAGCGTACAAATAACAAAGTTCAATCAGTAAGGTCCTTGCTACAAGCACACTATAGTGTACACTTTAAATTTCACTTTGTCACGTGAAATTGCCTTGCTGGACAGTTTAAATTTCAAATAGTTTCCCCAACCAATTGACACTTGACAACAATGCAAGTGTCAAACAAAGAGTAAAAAATCAGTGTACAAATAGTAAAGCTCAATCGGTAAGGACCCTACTACATGTACACTATGTTGTACACTTTTGTTTACACTTTGCCATGTGACATTACCATGTTGGACAGTTTAAATTTCAAACAGTATTCCCATCCAATTGACACTTGACAATAATGCAAGTGTTAGACAATGTGTCAAAAATCTGTATACAACTAGAAAAGTTCAATCGGTAAGGACCTTGCTTCAAGTACACTATGTTGTAGAATTTATCTTACACATTAGCCACGTGACAATACCCTCTTAGACAGTGTAAATTTCAAATAGTTTTCACATCTAGTTGACACTTGACAACAACGCAAGTGTCATACAACGTGTCAAAAATCAGTGTACAAATAGCAAAGTTCAATCGGTAAGAACCTTGCTACATGTACACTATGGTGTACACTTTAGTTTACACTTTGCTACATGACATTACCTTGTTGGATAGTTTCAATTTCGAACAATTTTTCCATACTACTGACACTTGACAACAATGCAAGTGTCAAACAACGTGTCAAAAATCAGTTTACAAATGACAAAGTTCAATCGGTAAGGGCCCTGCTACAAGTACACTATGTTGTACACTTTAGTTTACACTTTGCCTCGTGACATTACCCTATTGGACAGTTTAGATTTCAAATAGATAACCCATCCAATTGACACTAGACAACAATGCAAGTGTCAAACGACATGTCAAAAATCATTGTACAAAAAGCAAAGTTTAATTGGTAAGAACCTTGCTACGTTTAAACTATGGCGTACACTAAAAATTACACTTTGCCACGTGACATTACCCTCTTAGACAATTTAAATTTTAAATGGTTTTCCCATCCAATTGACACTTGAAAACAATGCAAGTGTCAAAAAATGTGTCAAAAATTAGTGTACAAAAAGCAAAGTTCAATAGGTAAGAACGTTGCAACATGAACACTATGGTGCACACACATTAGTTTACACTTTAGCACATGACATTACCCTACTAGGCAGTTTAAATTTCAAACCGTCTACCCATCCAATTGACACTTGACAATAATACAAGTGTTAAACAACATGTCAAAAATTAGTGCACAAATAGCAAAGTTCAATCGGAAAGAACCTTGCTACAAGTACACAATGTTGTACACTTTAGTTTACACTTTACCACATGACTTTACCCTATTGAACTGTTTAAATTTCAAATAGGTTTCCTATCCAATTGAAACTGGACAACAACGCAAGTGTCAAACAACGAGTCAAAAATCAGTGTACAAATAGCAAAGTTTAATCGGTAAGAACATTGCTACATGTACACTATGGTGTACACTTTAGTTTACACTCTGCCACGTGACATTACCCTATTGGACAATTTAAATTTCAAATATTGTTCCCATCCAGTTAACACTCGACAACAATGCAAGTTTCAAACAACGTGTCAAAAATTAGTGTACAAATAGCAAACTTCAATCGTTAAGAACCTTTCTACTTGTACACTATGGTATACACTTTAGTTTACAATTTGCCATGTGACATTACCCTATTGGACACTTTAAATTTCAAACAGTTTTCCCATCCAATTGGCACTTGACAACAATGCAAGTGTCAAACAACATGTCAAAAATTATTTTACAAATAGCAAAGTTCAATCGATAAGGACCTTGGTACATGTACACTATTGTGTATACTTTAATTTACACTTTGTCACGAGACATTACCCTATTAGACAGTTGAAATTTCAAACAGTTTTTCGATCCAATTGACTCTTAACAGCAATGCGAGTGTCAAACAACATGTCAAAAATCAGTGTACAAATAGCAAAGTTCAATCGGTAAGCACCTTGCTACATGTACACTATGGTGTACACACATTAGCTTACATATTACCACATAACATTACCCTGCTGGACAGTTTAAATTTCAAACACTTTTCCCATCCAGTTGACACTTGACAACAATGCAAGTGTCAAATAACGTGTCAAAAGTCAATGTACAAATTTCGAAGTTCAATCGGTAAGGACCTTGCTGCATGTACGCTATGGTGTACACTTTAGTTTACACTTTACCACGTGACATTACCCTGTTGGACAGTTTAAATTTCAAAAAGTTTTCCCATCCAATTCCCATCCAATTGACACTTCACAACAATGCAAGTGTCGAACAAAGTGTCAAAAATCAGTGTACAAATAGTAAAGTTTAATCGATAAGGACCCTACTACATGTACACTATGTTGTACACTTTTGTGCACACTTTACCATGTGACATTATCCTGTTGGACAGTTTAAATTTCAAACAGTATTCCCATCCAATTGACACTTGATAGCAATGCAAGTGTCACACAACGTGTCAAAAATCAGCGTACAAATAAAAAAGTTCAATCGGTAAGGACCTTGCTTCAAGTATACTATGCTGTAGAATTTAGCTTACACTTTAGCTATGTGACAATACCCTCTTGGACAGTGTAAATTCCAAACAGTTTTCACATCCAGTTGACACTTGGCAACAATGTAAGTGTCAAACAACGAGTCAAAAATCAGTGTACAAATAGCAAAGTTCAATTGGTAAGAACCTTGCTACATGTACCCTATGGTGTACACTTTACCCTGTTGGACAGTTTAAATTTTGTATAGTTTTTCCATCCAATTGGCACTTGACAACAATGCAAGTGTCAAACAACGTGTCAAAAACATATTTACAAATAACAAAGTTCAATCGTTAAGGACCTTGCTTCAAGTACACACTATGTTGTACCCTTTAGTTTACACTTTACCACGTGACATTACCCTATTGGACAGTTTAAATTTCAAATTGGTTTCCCATCCAATTGACACTGGACAACAATGCAAGTGTCAAACAATGTGTCAAAAATCAGTGTAAAAATAGCAAAGTTCAATCAGTAAAGAGCTTGCTACATTTATACTATGGTGTACACTTTAGTTTACACTTTACCACGTGACATTACCCTGTTAGACAGTTTAAATTTCAAACAGTTTTCCCATCCAATTGACACTTGATAACAATTCAAGTGTCAAAGAACGTGTCAAAATTCAGCGTACAAAAAGTAAAGTTCAATCGGTAAGAACCTTGCTACAAGTACATTATGGTGTGCACACTTTAGTTTACACTTTGGCACATGACATTACCTGCACGACAGTTTAAATTTCAAACCGTCTTCCCATCCAATTGACACTTGACAACAATGCAAGTGTTAAACAACGTATCAAAAATCAGTGTACAAATGGCAAAGTTCAATCGGTAAGAACCTTTCCAAATGTATACTATGGTGTTCACTTTAGTTTACATTGTACCACGTGACATTACCCTACTTGACAGTTTAAATTTCAAATAGTTTTTCCATCCAATTGGCACTTGACGACAATACAAGTGTCAAACAACTTGTCAAAAATAAATTTACAAATAGCAAAGTTCAATCGATAAGGACCTTGCTTCGAGTACACTATGTTGTACCCTTTGGTTTACACTTTATCACGTGACATTACCCTATTAGATAGTTTAAGTTTCAAATAGGTTTACCATCCAATTGACACTAGACAACAATGTAAGTGTCAAACAACGTGTCAATAATCAGTGTACGAATAGCCAAGTTCAATCGGTAAGAACCTTGCTACATTTACACTAGAGTGTACACTTTGCCATGTGACATTACCCTATTAGACAGTTTAAATTTCAAACAGCTTTTCCATCCAATTGACACTTGATAACAATTCAAGTGTCAAAGAACGTGTCAAAATTTAGTGTACAAAAAGCAAAGTTCAATCGGTAAGAACCTTGCTACAAGTACACTATGGTGCACTTTAGTTTAGACTTTGGCGTGTGACATTACCTGCAGGACAATTTAAATTTCAAACCGTTTTCCCATCCAATTGACATGACAACAATGTAAGTGTTAAAAAACATATCAAAAATCAGTGTACAAATGGAAAAGTTCAATCGGTAAGAACCTTTCTACATGTACACTATAGTGTTCACTTTAGTTTACATTTTACCATGTGACATTGCCCTGATGGACTATTTAAATTTCAAATAGTTTTCCCATCCAATTGATACTTGACAACAATACAAGTGTTAAATAACGAGTCAAAAATCAATGTACAAATAGCAAAGTTCAATCTGTAAGAACCTTGCTACAAGTACACTATGGTGTACAATTTAGTTTACACTTTTCCACGTGTCATTATCATGTTGGACAGTTTAAATTTCAAATAGTTTTTCCATCCAATTAACACTTGACAACAATGCAGGTGTCAAACAACGGGTCAAAAATCAGTGTGCAAATAGCAAAGTTCAATCGGTAAGAACCTTACTACATGTACACTATGGTGTACACCTTAGCTTGCACTTAGCCACATGATATTACCCTATTGGAAAGTGTAAATTTCAAACAATTTTCCTGTCCAATTGACACTTGACAACCGTGCAAGTGTTAGACAATGTGTTAAAAATCTGTGTACAAATAGCAAAGTTCAAACGGTATGAACCTTGCTACATGTACACTTTAGCTTACACTATACCACGTGATATTACCCTGTTGGATCGTTCAAATTTCAAATACCGATTGAACTTTGCTATTTCTACACTGATATTTGACACGTTACTTGACACTTGCAATGTTGTCAAGTGTTAATTAGATGGGGATGCTATTTGAAATTTAAACTGTCCAATAAGGTAATGTCATGTTGCAAAGTGTAAATTAAAGTGTACAACATAGTGTACATGTAGCAAGGTTCTTACTGATTGAACTTTGCTATTTGTACATCGATTTTTGACACGTTGTTTGACACTTGCATTGTTGTCAAGTGTCAATTGGATGGGAAAACTGTTAGAAATTTAAACTGTCCAACAGGGTAATGTCACGTGGCAAAGTGTAAACTAAAATATACACCATAGCGTACATGTCACAAGGTTCTTACCGATTGAAATTTGCTAATTGTACACTGATTTTTGACACGTTGTTTAACACTTCATTGTTGTCAAGTGTCAATTAGATGGGAAAATTATTTGAAATTTAAACTCTCCAAAAGGGTAATGTCATGTGGCAAACTGTCAACTAAAGTGTACACCATAGTGTACATGTCAAAAGGTTCATACCGGGTGAACTTCGCTATTTGTACACTGATTTTCAACACGTTGTTTAACACTTACATTATTGTGAAGTGTCAATTCGACGGGAATGTTGTTTGACATTTAAATTGTCCAACAGGGATATGCCACGTGGCAATGTGTATACTGAAGTGTACACCATAGTGTACATGAAGTAAGGTTCTTACCGATTGAACTTTGCTATTTGTACATTGATTTTTGATACGTTGTTAGACACTTATATTGTTGTCAAGTGTCAATTGGATGGGGAAAACATTTGAAATTGAAACTGTCCAATAGGGTAATGTCACGTGGTAAAGTGTAAACTAAAGTGTACACCATACTGTACATGTCGCGAGGTTCTTACCGATTGAACTTGGCTATTTGCACACTAATTTTTAACACCTTGTTTGACACTTGCATTGTTGTTAAGTATTAATTGGATGGAAAAATAGTTTGAAATTTAAAATGTGCAATAGGGTAATGTCACGTGACAAAGTGTAAACTAAAGTGTACATCATAGTGTACATGTACCAAGGTTCTTACCGATTGTACTTTGCTATTTGTACATCAATTTTTGACACTTTGTTAGACACTTATATTGTTGTCAAGTGTCAATTGGATGGGGAAACCATTTGAAATTGAAACTGTCCAATAGGGTAATGTCACATGGCAAAGTGTAAACTAAAGTGTACACCATACTGTACATGTCGCGAGGTTCTTACCGATTGAACTTGGCTATTTGCACACTAATTTTGGATACCTTGTTTGACACTTGCATTGTTGTCAAGTGTCAATTGGATGGAAAAATAGTTTGAAATTTAAAATGTCCAACAGGGTAATGTCACATAGCAAAGTGTAAACTAAAGTATACATCATAGTGTACATGTACTAAGGTTCTTACCGATTGAACTTTGTTATTTGTACACTGATTTTTGACACATTGTTGGGCACTTGCATTGTTGTCAAGTGTCAATTGGATGGAAAAACTATTTAAGATTTAAACTGTCCAACAGGATAATGTCACAAGGTAAAGTGTAAACTAAAGCATACACCAAAGTGTACATGTCGCAAGGTTCTTACCGATTGAACTTTGCTATTTGTAGACTTATTTTTGACACATTGTTTGACACTTGCATTGTTGTCAAGTGTCAATTGGATGGAAAAACTATTTGAAATTTAAACTTTTCAATAGGGTAATGTCACGCTTGAAATTTAAACTGTCCAACAGGGTAATGTTTGAAATTTAAAAGTGTACACCATAGTGTACATGTATAATGGTCCTTACCAATTGAACTTTTCTATCTGTACACTAATTTTTGACACGTTGTTTCACACTTGCATTGTTATAAAGTGTCAATTCGATGGGAAAGCTGTTTGAAATTTAAAATGTCCAACATTGTAATGTCATGTGACAAAGTGTTAACTAAAGTGTGCACCATAGTGTACATGTCTCAAGGTTCTTATCGATTGAACTTTGCTATTTATACACTGATTTTTGACACGTTGTTTGACACTTGCATTATTGTCAAGTGTCAATGGGATGGGAAAACTGTTTGAAATTTAAGTTTTTTGACAGAGATATGTCACATGACAAAGTGTAAACTAAAGTGTACACCATAGTGTAAATGAAGCAAGGTTCTTACCGATTGAACTTTGCTATTTGTACACCGATTGACACGCTGTAAGGCGCTTACATTGTTGTCAAGTGTCAATTCGATGGGGAAACTATTTGAAATTGAAACTGTCCAATAGGGTAATGTCACGTGGCAAAGTGTAAACTAAAGTGTACACCATAGTGTACATGTCACGAGGTTCTTACCGATTGAACGTGGCTATTTGTACACTGATTTTTGACACGTTGTTCGACACTTGCATTGTTGTCAAGTGTCAATTGGATGGAAAAGTAGTTTGAAATTTAAACTTTCTAATAGGGTAATGTCACATGACAAAGGGCAAACTAAAGTGTACATCATAGTGTACATGTAGAAAGGTTCTTACCGATTGAACTTTGTTATTTGTACACTGATTTTTGACACATTGTTTGACATTTGAATTATTGTCAAGTGTCAATTGGATGGGAAAACTGTTTGAAATTTAAACTGTCCAACAGGGTAATGTCACTTGGCAAAGAGTAAGCTAAAGTGTACACCATAGTGTACATGCCGCAAGCTTCTTACCGATTGAACTTTGTTATTTGTACACTGATTTTTGACACATTGTTTGACACTTGCATTGTTGTCAAGTGTCAATTGGATGGGAAAATTGCTTGAAATTTAAACTGTCCAACATGATAATGTCACGTGGTAAAGTGTAAACTAAAGTGTACACCAAAGTGTACATGTCGCAAGGTTCTTATTGATTGAACTTTGCTATTTGTACACTGATTTTTGACATGTTGTTTGACACTTCCATTGTTGTCAAGTGTTAATTGGATGTGAAAACTATTTAAAATTTAAACTTTTCGACAGGGTAATGTCATGTTTGAAATTTAAACTGTCCAACAGGGTAATGTTTGAAATTTAAAAGTGTACACCATAGTGTACATGTATAATGGTCCTTACCAATTGAACTTTGCTATTTGTACACTAATTTTTGACACGTTATTTGACACTTACATTTTTGTCAAGTGTCAATTCGATAGGAAAGCTGTTTGAAATTTAAAGTGTCCAACATGGTAATGTCACGTGATAAAGTGTTAACCAAAGTGCACATCACAGTGTACATGTCTCAAGGTTCTTACCGATTAAACTTTCCTATTTATACACTGATTTTTGACACGTTGTTTGATACTTACATTGTTGTCAAGTGCCAATTGGATGGGAAAATTGTTTGAAATTTAAATTGTCCAAAAGGTATATGTCACGTGGCAAAGTGAAAACTAAAGTGTACACCATGGTTGTAACGCCCCGAACCTTAGTGGACCAGAACGCTACTTACTTTACTTTACTTAACCGGTGGTTTAGTAACAAGTGTATACGTTATAGAGGAAGCTTACATCTTTGGATAATAATTTAAATAACAATACTTCAAATACTTTAAACAAAAACACTGAATCATTTTTCAAAACAATAAAATGTAATTTATTTGAAGAAAACATAACTTGTTCTCGCATTCTGCGTTATTCAAAACTTTAAAGAAATAACATTGGAAAATATTTCATAAAAATAAATCCAAATCACTTATTCACCGGATTTCCATGGGCTCATTGCATCACTCTCCATCTTCTCCTCCATCCATGTTCGAGGTAGAATTCCTTCAATCTGTAGAGATGAGATTAAACTCGTGAGTTGAAAAAACTCAATAGGTGTCATAGGTGCATTCGTGATCAAGCTATACATTTCAAAATATTAACTTTATAACTTTTCATACATGCCGTACCCGGAGGCACCATTTGACATGAAGGGGTATGCCGTACCCGAGGGCAGTACCATTTGACATACGAACATTTCTCCAACATAGAGGGGTATGCCATACCGAAGTACCATTTGACATACAATCATTAACATAGAGGGATATGCCGTACCAGAGTACCATTTGACATACAAACATTAACATGAATTGAAACTTATAACTTAACACAATTAAATACATTGCACCTCTACCTACCTTGGTTGATGCTTTTGAAACTTCGAAAACTTGGATGTTTGAAAACCGTCGAGAATTGATGCTTGAAAACACTTCTTAAACTTCTAGGAAAAATAGTTTTCCTCCCTCTCTTTTTCTCTCTTGGAAACTCTTTCTTTAGCATGTAAAAGCTCTTGCTTTTGGTTTGAGAAAAAATGAGTGAAATGAGGTCTCTATTTATAGGCAAATATCCCATAGCTTAAAGCAAATGAAGGGTCAAATTTCATTTAAGAGAGAAAACATGGGTGCCATTTAAGTTTGAGGTTAAATGCTTCAATTTAGTGGGGTTTTTATTGCTGAAAACATGGGTGGCCCTTTGAGAAAATAATTGATGAAAATAAATATTTAAATTCTAGAGAAAAATGAGAATTTTCATTTCAGGCAGTTTCGGTTGATCGGTTGTAGTCCGGTTGACACTGCATAACTTTCAGTGTTTCTATCATAACGTCTTTTCCTGATATCGATTGAGGAAATTCAAAGTACGTTGGAAAGATAACTCAAAGAGCTACAACTTTTATTTAGATATCATTTTCCCAATCGAATGTTTCCTATGTCGAAAATGGGTCTCAAATGAGACTAAAAATCTGAAGTATACCTTAGTCATCCAATATTCATGTCTTAGTGCCACTAAGGTGTCTAGAATTATTTGGAGTTCTACAATGGTGTACATGAAGCAAGGTTCTTACCGATTGAACTTTGTTATTTGTACACCGATTTTTGACGCGTTGTTAGACACTTACATTGTTGTCATGTATCAATTGGATGGGGAAACGTTTTGAAATTTAAATTGTCCAATAGAGTAATGTCACGTGGCAAAGTGTAAACTAAAGTTTACACCATAGTGTACATGTCGCGAGGTACTTACTGATAGAACTTGGCTATTTGTACACTGATTTTTAACACGTTGTATGACACTTGCATTGTTGTCAAGTGTCAATTAGATGGAAAAATAGTTTGAAATTTAAACTATCCAATAGGGCAATGTCATGTGACAAAGTGTAAACTAAATTGTACATCATAGTGTACATGTAGGAAGGTTCTTACCGATTGAACTTTGCAATTCGCACACTAATTTTTGACACGTTGTTTGTCACTTTCATTGTTGTCAAGTGTCAATTGGATGGGAAATTTTTTTTGAAATTTAAACTGTCCAACGGGATAATGTCTCGTGGCAAAGTGTAAACTAAAGTGTACACCATAGTGTACATGTACCAAGGTTCTTACTGTTTGAACTTTGCTATTTGTACATTGATTTTTGTCACGTTTTTTCACACTTACATTGTTGTCAAATGTCAATTGGATGGGAAAACTGTTTAAAATTTAAACTACCCAACAGGGTAATATCACGTGGTAAAGTGTGAACTAAAGTGTACACCACAGTGTACATACTGCATGGTCTGTACTGATTGAATTTTGTTATTTGTATACTAATTTCTGACACATTGTTTGACACCTACATTGTCATCAAGTGTCAATTGGATGTGAAAACTTTTTGAAATTTAAACTGTCTAATGGGGTTATGTTACATGGAAAAGCTTAAACTAAAGTGTACACCATAGTGTACATGAAACAAGGTTCTCACCGATTGAACTTTCCTATTTGTACACTCATTTTTAACACGTTGTTTAACACTTGCATTGTTGTCAAGTGTTAATTGGATGGGAAAACTATTTTAAATTTAAACAATCCAACAGGGTAATGTCACATGGCAAAGTGTAAACTAAAGTGTGCACCATAGCGTACATGTC
Source organism: Olea europaea var. sylvestris (assembly GCF_002742605.1). Taxonomy (NCBI): domain Eukaryota; kingdom Viridiplantae; phylum Streptophyta; class Magnoliopsida; order Lamiales; family Oleaceae; genus Olea; species Olea europaea. Next base: position 6,846 of record NW_019263010.1, on the reverse strand, counting down.
GCGAGGTTCTTACCGATTGATACACTGATATTTGACACGTTGGTGCAATGTTGTCAAGTGTCAATTGGAAGGGAAAATTATTTGAAATTTAAACTGTCCAATAGGGTAATGTCACGTGGAAAAGTGTAAACTAAGGTGTACATCATAGTGTACATGTAGAGAGGTTCTTACCGATTGAACTTTACAATTTGCACACTGATTTTTGACATGTTGTTTGTCACTTTCATTGCTATCAAGTGTCAATTGGATGGAAAAAAATTTTGAAATTTAAATTGTCCAACGGAGTAACGTCTCGTGGCAAAGTGTAAACTAAAGTGTACACCATAGTGTACATGTACCAAGGTTCTTACCGATTGAACTTTGCTATTTGTACTCTAATTTTTGACACGTTGTTTGACACTTACATTGTTGTCAAATGTCAATTGGATGGGAAAACTGTTTGAAATTTAAACTGCCCGACAGGGTAATGTCATGTGGTAAAGTGTGAACTAAAGTGTACACCACAGTGTACGTGTAGCATGGTCCTTACTAACAGAACTTTGCTATTTGTATACTAATTTTTGACATATTGTTTGACAATTGCATTGTTCTCAAGTGTCAATTGGATGTGAAAAATTTTTGTAATTTAAACTGTCTAACGGGGATATGTCACGTGAAAAAACGTAAACTAAAGTGTACACCATAGTGTACATGAAACAAGGTTCTTACCGACTGAATTTTGCTATATGTACACTCATTTTTGACACATTGTTTGACACATGCATTGTTGTCAAGTGTCGTTTGGATGGGAAAACTATTTGAAATTTAAGCAGTCGAATAAGGTAATGTCACGTGACAAAGTGTAAACTAAAGTGTACACCATAGTGTAAATGTCGTGAGGTTCTTACCGATTGAACTTTGCTAATTCTACACTGATTTTTCACACGTCATTTGACACTTGAAATGTTGTCAAGTGTTAATTGGATGGGAAAACTATTTGAAATTTAAACTGTCCAATAGGGTAATGTCACGTGGCAAAGAATAAATTAAAGTGTACATGCAGCAAGGTTCTTACAGATTGAACTTTGCTATTTGAACACTTATTTTAGACACGTTGTTTGACACTTGCATTGTTGTCAAGTGTCAATTGGATGGAAAAATTATTTGAAATTTAAACTGTCTAACAGGGTAATGTCACGTGGAAAAGTGTAAACTAAAATGTACACCATAGCGTACATGTCGCAAGGTTCTTACCGATTGAATTTTGTTATTTTTACACTAATTTTTGACACGTTGTTTAACACTTGCATTGTTGCCAAGTGTCAATTGGATGGGAAAACTGCTTGAAATTTAAACTCTCCAACAGCGTAATGTTACGTGGCAAACTGTAAACTAAAGTGTACACCATAGTGTACATGTTGCGAGGTTCTTACCGATTGAAATTTGCTACTTCTACACTGATTTTTCACACGTCGTTTGACACTTGAAATGTTATCAAGTGTCAATTGGTTGGCAAAACTGTTTGAAATTTAAACTATCCAATAGGGTAATGTCACGTGGCAAAGTGTAAAAAGTGTACATGTAGCAAGGTTCTTACCGATTGAACTTTACTATTTGTACACTTATTTTTGACACGTTGTTTGACACTTGCATTGTTGTCAAGTGTCAATTGGATGGGAAAAATATTTGAAATTTAAACTGTCCAACAGGGTAATGTCACGTGGCAAAGTGTAAATTAAAATGTACACCATAGCGTACATGTCACAAGGTTCTTACCGATTGAACTTTGTTATTTGTACACTGATTTTTGACATGTTGTTTAACACTTGCGTTGTTGTTAGGTGTTAATTGGATGCAAAAATTGTTTGAAATTTAAACTATAGATCAGGGTAATGCCACATGCCAAAGTGTAAACTAAAAAGTGCACCATAGTGAATGTGTAGCAAGGTTCTTACCGATTGAAGTTTGCAATTTGTACATTGATTTTTGACACGTTGTTGGACACTTGAATTGTTGTCAAGTGTCAATTGGATAGAAAAACAGTTTAAAATTTAAACTGTCCAATAGGGTAATGTCACGAGGCAAACTGTACACCATAGTGTACATGTCGCAAGGTTCTTATCGATCGAACTTTGCTTTTTTTACACTGATTTTTGACACGTTGTTGGACACTTGCATTGTTGTCAAGTGTCAATTGGATGGAAAAACTGTTTAAAATTTAAATTGTCCAATAGGGTAATGTCACGAGGTAAAGTGTAAACTAAAGTGTACACCAAAGTGTACATGTCGCAAGGTTCTTACCGATTGAACTTTGCTATTTGTACACTGATTTTTGACACGTTGTTTGACACTTGCATTGTTGTCAAGTGTCAATTGGATCGGAAAACTGTTTGAAATTTAAACTTTTCAATAGGGTAATGTCATGTTTGAAGTATAAACTATCCAACAGGGTAATGTTTGAAATTTAAAAGTGTACACCATAGCGTACATGTATAATGGTCCGTACCAATTGAACTTTACTATTTGTACACAAATTTTTAACACGTTGTTTGACACTTACGTTGTTGTCAAGTGTCAATTCGATGGGAAAGCTGTTTGAAATTTAAAGTGTCTAACATGGTAATGTCACGTGACAAAGTGTTAACTAAAGTGCACACCATAGTGTACATGTCTCAAGGTTCTTACCGATTGAATTTTGCTATTTATACACTAATTTTTGCCACGTTGTTTGACACTTACATTTATGTAAAGTGCCAATGGGATGGGAAAACTGTTTGAAATTTAAATTGTCCAACAGGGATATGTCACATGGCAAAGTGTAAACTAAAGTGTACACCATAGTGTACATGAAGCAAGGTTATTATCGATTGAACTTTGCTATTTGTACACTGATTTTTGACAGGTTGTTAGACACTTACATTGTTTTCAAGTGCCAACTGGATCGGGAAACTATTTGAAATTGAAACTGTTCAATAGGGTAATGTCACGTGGCAAAGTGTAAACTAAAATGTACACCATAGTGTACATGTCGTGAGATTCTTATCGATTGAACTTGGCTATTTGTACACTGATTTTTGACCAGTTATTTGACACTTGGATTATTGTCAAGTGTCAATTGGATGGAAAAATAGTTTGAAATTTAAACTGTCCAATAGGGTAATGTCACGTGACGAAGTGTAAACTAAACTGTACATCATAGTGTACATGTGGAAAGGTTCTTACCGATTGAACTTTGTTATTTGTACATTGATTTTTGACACATTGTTTAACACTTGAATTGTTGTTAAGTGTCAATTGGATCGGAAAACTGCTTGAAATTTAAACTCTCCAACAGCGTAATGTTACGTGGCAAACTGTAAACTAAAGTGTACACCATAGTGTACATGTTGCGAGGTTCTTACCGATTGAAATTTGCTACTTCTACACTGATTTTTCACACGTCGTTTGACACTTGAAATGTTATCAAGTGTCAATTGGTTGGCAAAACTGTTTGAAATTTAAACTATCCAATAGGGTAATGTCACGTGGCAAAGAGTAAACTAAAGTGTACACCACAGTGTACATAGTGCAAGGTTCTTACCGATTGAACTTTGCTATTTGTACACTTATTTTTGACACGTTGTTTGATACTTGCATTGTTGTCAAGTGCCAATTGGGTAGGAAAACTGTTTGAAATTTTAACTTTCCAACAGGCAATGTCACGTGGCAAAGTGTAAACTAAAGTATACACCATAGTGTACATGAAGCAAGATTCATACCGATTGAACTTTGCTATTTGTACACCAATTTTTGACACGTTGTTAAACACTTACATTGTTGTCAAGTGTCAATTAGATGGGGAAACTATTTGAAATTGAAACTATCCAATAGGGTAATGTCACGTGGTAAAGTGTAAACTAAAGTGTACACCATAGTGTACATGTCACGAGATTCTTACCGATTGAACTTTGCTATTTGTACACTGATTTTTGACATGTTGTTTGACACTCACATTGTTGTCAAGGGTCAATTGGATGGAAAAATAGTTTGAAATTTAAATAGTCCTATAGGATAATGTCACGTGACAAAGTGAAAACTAAAGTGTACATCATTGTGTACATGTCGCAAGGTTCTTACCGATTGAACTTTGCTACTTGTACATTGATTTTTGACACGTTGTTTGATACTTGCATTGTTGTTAAGTGTCAATTGGATGGGAAAACTATTTGAAATTTAAACTGTCCAACAAGGTAATGTCACGTGGCAAAGTGTAAACTAAAGTGTACACCATAGTGTACATGTCGCAAGGTTCTTTCCAATTGAATTTTCCTATTTGTACACTGATTTTTCATACGTTGTTTAACGCTTGCATTGTTGTCAAGTGTCAATTGGATGGGAAAATTATTTGAAATTTAAACTGTCCAATAGGATAATGTCACGTAGCAAAGTGTAAACTAAAGTGTACACCATAGTGTACATGTTGCAAGGTTCTTACCGATTGAAATTTGTGATTTGTACACTGATTTTTGATACCTTGTTTGACACTTGCATTGTTGTTAAGTGTTAATTAGATGAGAAAAAAGTTTGAAATTTAAACTGTCCATTAGGATAATATCACGTGGCAAAGTATAAACTAAAGTGTACACCATAGTGTACATGTCGCAAGGTTCTTACCGATTGAGCTTTGCCATTTGTACACTGATTTTGACACTGGCATTGTTGTCAAGTGTCAATTGGAAGGGAAAACTATTTGAAATTTAAACTTTTCAATAGGGTAATGTCATGTTTGAAATTTAAACTGTCCAACAGGGCAATGTCCAACAGGGTAATGTTTGAAATTTAAAAGTGTACACCATAGTGTACATACCTTAAGGTTCTTACTGATTGAACTTTCCTATTTGTACACTAATGTTTGACAAGTTGTTGGACACTTGCATTGTTGTCAAGTGTCAATTGGATGGAAAAATTGTTTGAAATTTAAACTGTCAAACAGGGTAATGTTACGTGGCATAGTGTAAACTAAAGTGTACACCATAAGTGGACACCATAGTGTACATGTAACAAGGTTCTTACCGATTGAACTTTCTTATTTATACTCTGATTATTGACACATTGTTTGACAAATGCATTGTTTTCAAGTGTTAATTAGATGAGAAAACTGTTTGAAATTTAAATAGTCCAATAGGGTAATGACACACGGCAAAGTGTAAACTGGAGTGGACGCCATAGTGTACATTTAGCAAGGTTCTTATCGATTGAACTTTCCTATTTGTACTCTGATTATTGACACGTTGTTTGACAAATGCATTGTTTTCAAGTGTCAATTGGATGAGATTACTGTTTGAAATTTAAAATGCCCAACAGGGTAATGACATGTGGCAAAGTGTAAACCGGCATGGACGCCATAGTGTACATGTAGTAAGGTTCTTACTCATTGAACTTTGTTATTTGTGCACTGATTTTTGACACGTTGTTTTACACATGCGTTGTTGTCAAGCGTCAATTGGATTGGAAAATTGTTTGAAATTTAAACCCTCTAACAGGGTAATGTCACGTTGCAAAGTGTAAACTAAAGTGTACGCCATAGTGTATATGTAGCAAGTTTCTTACTGATTGAACTTTGCTATTTGTACACTATTTTTTGACACCTTGTTTGACACTTGCATTGTTATCAAGTGTCAATTGGAAGGGAAAATTATTTGACATTTATACTGCCCAACAAGGTAATGTTACGTGGCAAATTGTAAAATGAACTGTACACCATAGTGTACATGTAGCAAGGTTCTTACCGATTGAACTTTACTATTCGTACATTGATTTTTGGCATGTTGTTTGACACTTGCATTGTTGTCAAGTGTCAATTGAATGGAAAAACTATTCGAAATTTAAATTATCTAACAGGGTAATGTCATGTGGCAAAGTGTACACCATAGTGTACATGTAGCAAGGTCCTTACCGATTAAACTTTGCTATTTGTGCACTGATTTTCGACATGCTGTTTGACACTTGCATTATTGTCAAGTGTTAGTCGGATGGGAAAATTGTTTGAATATAAACTGTCCAACAGGGTAGTGTCACGTTGCAAAGTGTAAACAAAAGTGTTCATATAGCAAAGTTTTTACAATTGTACTTTGCTGTTTGTACACAGATTTTTGACACGTTGTTTGACACTTGCGTTGTTGTCAAGTGTCATTTGGATGGGAAAACTGTTTGAAATTTAAACTGTCCAACAGGGAATGACACATGGCAAAGTGTAAACTAAAATATACACCATAGTGTTCATGTACCAAGGTTCTTACCGATTGAACTTTGCTATTTGTACACTGATTTTTAACACATCATTTTATACTTGCATTGTTGTCGAGTGTCAATTGGACGAGAAAATTGTTTGAAATTTAAAATGTCCAATAGGGTTATGTCTCGTGGCAAAGTGTAAACTAGAGTGGACACCATAGTGTACATGTAGCAAGGTTCTTACCGATTGAACATTCCTATTTGTACTCTGATTATTGACACATTGTTTGACAAATGCATTGTTTTCAAGTGTCAATTTGATGAGAAAACTGTTTGAAATTTAAACTGACCAACAGGGTAACGACACGTGGCAAAGTGTAAACTGGAGTGACCGCCATAGTGTACATGTAGCAAGGTTCTTATCGATTGAACTTTCCTATTTGTACTTTTTCAATGACAAACGCATTTTTTTCAAGTGCCAATTGGATGAGAATACTGCTTGAAATTTAAAATGCCCAACATGGTAATGACACGTGGTAAAGTGTGAACCGGCATGGACGCCATAGTGTAAATGCAGTAAGGTTCTTACTGATTGAACTTTGCTATTTGTGCACTGATTTTTGACACATGCATTGTTGTCAAGTGTCAATTAGA
>NW_019263009.1:0-19712 GCF_002742605.1 Olea europaea var. sylvestris | reverse complement strand
TAGCGACCGTTTTGGATTGAACTCACCACTTCTTCGTGACGTATGACGGATTTCAGCCATTTTCTGAAAGAATTAGCACTTTTGTACTTGGAAGGCTTGGATAGTCGACGTACGAAGAATTGAGCTTACCTTTTGCACACGGTGTCCGTTTTCGGCCCATAAGTACTTTTTGGAACTGTAGCGACCCTTTTGGATCGAACTCAAAACTTCATCGTGACGTATGACGGATTTCGGCCATTTTTTGAAAGAAAGATCAATTTTATGTTTGAATGCTTGGATAGTCGGCGTACGAAGAATTGAGCGTACCTTTTTCACACGGTGTCCGTTTTGGCCCCATAAGTACTTTTTGGAAATGTAGCGACCCTTTGGGATTGAACTCATAACTTCGTCGTGACCTATAAGGGATTTCGGCCATTTTTCGAAAGAATGAGCAAATTTACGTTTGGAAGGCTTGGATAGTCGGCGTACTAAGAATTGAGCGTAACTTTTGCACACGGTGTCCGTTTTGGCCCCATAAGTAATTTTTGGTTATGTAGCGACCATTTTGGATTGAACTCACAACTTCATCGTGACCTATAAGGGATTTCGGCCATTTTTCGAAAGAATGAGCAATTTTATATTTGGAAGACTTGGATAGTCGGCGTACGAAGAACTGAGTGTAACTTTTGCACACGGTGTCCATTTTGGCCCCATAAGTAATTTTTGGAAATGTAGCGAGCCTTTTGGATTGAACTCACAACTTCGTCGTGACCTATAAGGGATTTCGGCCATTTTTTGAAAGAATGAGTAAATTTATGTTTGGAAGGCTTGGATAGTCGATGTACGAAGAATTGAGCGTAACTTTTGCACACGGTGTCCGTTTTGGCCGCATAAGTACTTTTTGGAAATGTAGCGACCGTTTTGGATTGAACTCACCACTTCTTCGTGACGTATGACGGATTTCAGCCATTTTCTGAAAGAATTAGCACTTTTATACTTGGAAGGCTTGGATAGTCGACGTACGAAGAATTGAGCTTACCTCTTGCACACGGTGTCCTTTTTCGGCCCATAAGTACTTTTTGGAAATGTAGCGACCCTTTTGGATTGAACTCAAAACTTCGTCGTGACGTATGACGGATTTCGGCCATTTTTTGAAAGAAAGAGCAATTTTATGTTTGAATGCCTGGATAGTCGGCGTACGAAGAATTGAGCGTACCTTTTTCACACGGTGTCCATTTTGGCCCCATAAGTACTTTCTGGAAATGTAGCGAGCCTTTTGGATTGAACTCACAACTTCGTCATGACCTATAAGCGATTTTCACCATTTTTCGAAAGAATGAGCAAATTTATGTTTGGAAGGCTTGGATAGTCGGCGTACGAAGAATTGAGCGTAACTTTTGCACACGGTGTCCGGTTTGGCCCCATAAGTACTTTTTGGAAATGTAGCGACCCTTTCGGATTGAACTCACAACTTCATCGTGACCTATAAGGAATTTCGGCCATTTTTCGAAAGAATGAGCAATTTTATAATTGGAAGGCTTGGATAGTCGGCGTACGGAGAACTGAGCGTAACTTTTGCACACGGTGTCCATTTTGGCCCCATAAGTACTTTTTGGATATGTAACGACCGTTTTGGATTGAACTCACAACTTCGTCGTGACCTATAAGGGATTTCGGCCATTTTTCGAAAGAATGAGCAATTTTATAATTGGAAGGCTTGGATAGTCGGCGTACGGAGAACTGAGCGTAACTTTTGCACACGGTGTCCGTTTTGGCCCCATAAGTACTTTTTAGATATGTAACTACCGTTTTGGATTGAACTCACAACTTCGTCGTGACCTATAAGGGATTTTGGCCATTTTTCGAAAGAATGAGCAATTTTATATTTGGAAGGCTTGGATGGTCGGCGTACGAAGAACTGAGCGTAACTTTTGCACACGGTGTCCGTTTTGGCCCCATAAGTACTTTTTGGAAATGTAGCGAGCCTTTTGGTTTGAACTCACAACTTCATCGTGACCTGTATGGGATTTCGGCCATTTTTCGAAAGAATGAGCAAATTTATGTTTGGAAGGCTTGTATAGTCGGCGTACGAAGAATTGAGCGTAACTTTTGCACACGGTGTCCGTTTTTGCCCCATAAGTACTTTTTGGAAATGTAGCGACCCTTTTGCATTGAACTCACAACTTCGTCGTGACCTATAAGGAATTTCGGCCATTTTTCGAAAGAATGAGCAAATTTATGTTTGAAAGGCTTGGATAGTCGGCGTACGAAGAATTGAGCGTAACTTTTGCACACGGTGTCCATTTTGGCCCCATAAGTACTTTTTAGATATGTAACGACCGTTTTGGATTGAACTCACAACTTCGTTGTGACCTATAAGGGATTTCGGCCATTTTTCGAAAGAATGAGCAATTTTATAATTGGAAGGCTTGGATAGTCGGCGTACGGAGAACTGAGCATAACTTTTGCACACGGTGTCCGTTTTGGCCCCATAAGTACTTTTTAGATATGTAACTACCGTTTTGGATTGAACTCACAACTTCGTCGTGACCTATAAGGGATTTTGGCCATTTTTCGAAAGAATGAGCAATTTTATATTTGGAAGGCTTGGATGGTCGGCGTACGAAGAACTGAGCGTAACTTTTGCACACGGTGTCCGTTTTGGCCCCATAAGTACTTTTTGGAAATGTAGCGAGCCTTTTGGTTTGAACTCACAACTTCATCGTGACCTGTATCGGATTTCGGCCATTTTTCGAAAGAATGAGCAAATTTATGTTTGGAAGGCTTGGATAGTCGGCGTACGAAGAATTGTGCGTAACTTTTGCACACGGTGTCCGTTTTTGCCCCATAAGTACTTTTTGGAAATGTAGCGACCCTTTTGCATTGAACTCACAACTTCGTCGTGACCTATAAGGAATTTCGGCCATTTTTCGAAAGAATGAGCAATTTTATATTTGGAAGGCTTGGATAGTCGGCGTACGAAGAATTGAGCGTAACTTTTGCACACGGTGTCCGTTTTGGCCCCATAAGTACTTTTTAGATATGTAACGACCGTTTTGGTTTGAACTCACAACTTCGTCGTGACCTATAAGGGATTTTGGCCATTTTTCGAAAGAATGAGCAATTTTATATTTGGAAGGCTTGGATAGTCGGCGTACGAAGAACTGAGCGTAACTTTTGTACACGGTGTCTGTTTTGGCCCCATAAGTAGTTTTTGGAAATGTAGCGAGCCTTTTGGATTGAACTCACAACTTCGTCGTGACCTATAAGGATTTTTGGCCATTTTTCGAAAGAATGAGCAAATTTATGTTTGGAAGGCTTGGATAGTCGGCGTGACCCTTTTGCATTGAACTCACAACTTCGTCGTGACCTATAAGGAATTTCGGCCATTTTTCGAAAGAATGAGCAAATTTATGTTTGGAAGGCTTGGATAGTCGGCGTACGAAGAATTGAGCGTAACTTTTGCACACGGTGTCCGTTTTGGCCCCATAAGTACTTTTTAGATATGTAACGACCGTTTTGGTTTGAACTCACAACTTCGTCGTGACCTATAAGGGATTTTGGCCATTTTTCGAAAGAATGAGCAATTTTATATTTGGAAGGCTTGGATAGTCGGCGTACGAAGAACTGAGCGTAACTTTTGTACACGGTGTCTGTTTTGGCCCCATAAGTAGTTTTTGGAAATGTAGCGAGCCTTTTGGATTGAACTCACAACTTCGTCGTGACCTATAAGGATTTTTGGCCATTTTTCGAAAGAATGAGCAAATTTATGTTTGAAAGGCTTGGATAGTCGGCGTACTAAGAATTGAGCGTAACTTTTGCACACGGTGTCCGTTTTGGCCCCATAAGTACTTTATGGTTATGTACCATTTTGGATTGAACTCACAACTTCATCGCGACCTATAAGGGATTTCGGCCATTTTTCGAAAGAAAGAGCAATTTTATGTTTGGAAGGCTTGGATCGTCGGCGTATGAAGAACTGAGCGTAACTTTTGCACACAATGTCCGTTTTGGCCCCATAAGTACTTTTTGGAAATGTAGCGAGCCTTTTGGTTTGAACTCACAACTTCGTCGTGACCTGTATGGGATTTCGGCCATTTTTCGAAAGAATGAGCAATTTTATGTCAGGAAGGCTTGGATAGTCAGCGTACGAAGAATTGAGCGTACCTTATGCACACGGTGTCCGCTTTGGCCCCATAAGTACTTTTTCGAAATGTAGCGCCCCTTTTGGCTTGAACTCACAACTTCATCGCGACCTATAAGGGATTTCGGCCATATTTCGAAAGAATGAGCAATTTTATGTCAGGAAGGCTTGGATAGTCAGCGTACGAAGAATTGAGCGTACCTTATGCACACGGTGTCCGCTTTGGCCCCATAAGTACTTTTTCGAAATGTAGCGCCCCTTTTGGCTTGAACTCACAACTTCATCGCGACCTATAAGGGATTTCGGCCATATTTCGAAAGAATGAGCAATTTTATGTCAGGAAGGCTTGGATAGTCAGCGTACGAAGAATTGAGCGTACCTTTTGCACACGGTGTCCGTTTTGGGCCCATAAGTACTTTTTGGAAATGTAGCGACCATTTTGGATTGAACACACCACTTCGTCATGATGTAAGACGGATTTCAGCCATTTTCTGAAGGAATTAGCACTTTTATACTTGGAGGGCTTGGATAGTCAGCGTACGAAAAATTGAGCGTACCTTATGCACACGGTGTCCGTTTTGGGCCCAAAAGTACTTTTTTGAAATGTAGCGACCCTTTTGGATTAAACTCACTACTTCGTCGTGACGTATGAGGGATTTTGGCCATTTTTTGGAAAGAGTGAGCAGTTTTATGTTTGGAAGGCTTGGATAGTCAGCGTACGAAGAATTGAGCGTAACTTTTGCACACGGTGTTCGTTTTTGGGCCGATAAGTACTTTTTGGAAATGTAGCGACCGTTTTGGATTGAACTCACCACTTCGTCGTGACGTATGATGGATTTCAGCCATTTTTTGAAAGAATTAGCACATTTATTCTTGGAAGGGTTGGATAGTCGGCGTACGAAGAATTGAGCTAACCTTTTGCACAAGGTGTCCGTTTTGGGCCCATAAGTACTTTTTGGAAATGTAGCGACCCTTTTGGATTGAACTCAAAACTTTGTCCTGACGTATTACGGATTTCGGCCATTTTTTGAAAGAAAGAGCAATTTTATGTTTGAAGGCTTGGATAGTCGGCGTACGAAGAATTGAGCGTAACTTTTGCACACGGTGTTCGTTTTTGCCCCATAAGTACTTTTTGGAAATGTAGCAACCGTTTTGGATTGAACTCACAACTTCGTCGCGACCTATAAGAGATTTCGGCCATTTTTCGAAAGAATGAGCAATTTTATGTTTGGAAGGCTTGGATAGTCGGCGTCCGAAGAACTGAGCGTAACGTTTGCACGCGGTGTCCGTTTTGGCCCCATAAGTACTTTTTGGAAATGTAGCGACCGTTTTGGATTGAACTCACAACTTCATCGTGACCTATAAGAGATTTCGACCATTTTTTGAAAGAATGAGCAATTTTATATTTGGAAGGCTTGGATAGTCGACGTCCGAAGAACTGAGCGTAACTTTTGCACACGATGTCCGTTTTGGCCCCATAAGTACTTTTTGGGAATGTAGCGAGCCTTTGGGCTTGAACTCACAACTTCGTCGTGACCTATAAGGGATTTCGGCCATTTTTCGAAAGAATGAGCAAATTTATGTTTGGAAGGCTTGGATAGTCGGCGTACGAAGAATTGAGCGTAACTTTTGCACACGGTGTCCATTTTGGCCCCATAAGTACTTTTTGGAAATGTAGCAACCGTTTTGGATTGAACTCACCACTTCTTCGTGACGTATGATGGATTTCAGCCATTTTCTGAAGGGATTAGCACTTTTATGCTTGGAAGGCTTAGATAGTCGGCGTACGAAGAATTGAGCGTACCTTTTTCACACGGTGTCCGTTTTGGCCCCATAAGTACTTTTTGGAAATGTAGCGACCCTTTTGGATTGAACTCACAACTTCAAATCGGCCATATAAGGGATTTCGGCCATTTTTCGAAAGAATGAGCAATTTTATGTTTGGAAGGCTTGGATAGTCGGCGTACGAAGAACTGAGCGTAACTTTTGCACATGGTGTCCGTTTTGGCCCCATAAGTAATTTTTGGAAATGTAGCGAGCCTTTTGGATTGAACTCAAAACTTCGTCGTAACGTATGATGGATTTTGGCCATTTTTTGAAAGAAAGAGCAATTTTATGTTTGAAGGCTTGGATAGTCGGCGCACGAAGAACTGAGCGTAACTTTTGCACACGGTGTCCGTTTTGGCCCCATGAGTACTTTTTGGAAATGTAGCGAGCCTTTTGGATTGAACTCACAACTTCGTCGTGACCTATAAGGGATTTCGGCCATTTTTCGAATGAATGAGCAAATTTATGTTTGGAAGGCTTGGATAGTCGGCGTACGAAGTATTGAGCGTAACTTTTGCACACGGTGTCCGCTTTGGCCCCATAAGTACTTTTTGAAAATGTAGCGACCGTTTCGGATTGAACTCACCACTTCTTCGTGACGTATGATGGATTTCAGCCATTTTCTTAAAGAATTAGCACTTTTATACTTGGAAGGCTTGGATAGTCGGCGTACAAAAAATTGAGCGTACCTTTTGTACACGGTTTCCGTTTTGGGCCCATAAGTACTTTTTGGAAATGTAGCGACCCTTTTGGATTGAACTCTCCACTTCTTCGTGACGTATGACGGATTTCAGCCATTTTCTGAAAGAATTAGCACTTTTATACTTGGAAGGCTTGGATAGTCGACGTACGAAGAATTGAGCTTACCTTTTGCACACGGTGTCCGTTTTGGGCCCATAAGTACTTTTTGGAAATGTAGCGACCCTTTTGGATTGAACTCAAAACTTCGTCGTGACGTATGACGAATTTCGGCCATTTTTTGAAAGAATGAGCAATTTTATGTTTGAAGGCTTGGATAGTCGGCGTACGAAGAATTTAGCGTAACTTTTGCACACGGTGTCCGTTCTGGCCCCATAAGTACTTTTTGGATATGTAGCGACCGTTTTGTATTGAACTCACAACTTCATCGTGACCTATAAGGGATTTCGGCCATTTTTCGAAAGAATGAGCAATTTTATGTTTGGAAGGCTTGGATAGTCGGCGTACAAAGAAATGAGCGTAACTTTTGCACACGGTGTCCGTTTTGGCCCCATAAGTACTTTTCGGAAATGTAGCGAGCCTTTTGGATTGAACTCACAACTTCGTCGTGCCCTGTAAGGGATTTCGGCCATTTTTCGAAACAATGAGCAAATTTATGTTTGGAAGGCGTGGATAGTCGGCGTACGAAGAATTGAGCGTAACTTTTGCACACGGTGTCCGTTTTGGCCCCATAAGTACTTTTTGGAAATGTAGCGACCCTTTTGGATTGAACTCACAACTTCGTCGTGCCCTGTAAGGGATTTCGGCCATTTTTCGAAACAATGAGCAAATTTATGTTTGGAAGGCGTGGATAGTCGGCGTACGAAGAATTGAGCGTAACTTTTGCACACGGTGTCCATTTTTAATCCATAAGTACTTTTCGGAAATGTAGCGACCGTTTTGGATTGAACTCACAACTTCATCGTGACCTATAAGGGATTTCAGCCATTTTTCGAAAGAACGAGCAATTTTATGTTTGGAAGGCTTGGATAGTCGACGTACGAAGAATTGAGCTTACCTTTTGCACACGGTGTCCGTTTTGGGCCCATAAGTACTTTTTGGAAATGTAGCGACCCTTTTGGATTGAACTCACAACTTCGTCGTGCCCTGTAAGGGATTTCGGCCATTTTTCGAAACAATGAGCAAATTTATGTTTGGAAGGCGTGGATAGTCGGCGTACGAAGAATTGAGCGTAACTTTTGCACACGGTGTCCATTTTTAATCCATAAGTACTTTTCGGAAATGTAGCGACCGTTTTGGATTGAACTCACAACTTCATCGTGACCTATAAGGGATTTCAGCCATTTTTCGAAAGAACGAGCAATTTTATGTTTGGAAGGCTTGGATAGTCGACGTACGAAGAATTGAGCTTACCTTTTGCACACGGTGTCCGTTTTGGGCCCATAAGTACTTTTTGGAAATGTAGCGACCCTTTTGGATTGAACTCACAACTTCGTCGTGCCCTGTAAGGGATTTCGGCCATTTTTCGAAACAATGAGCAAATTTATGTTTGGAAGGCGTGGATAGTCGGCGTACGAAGAATTGAGCGTAACTTTTGCACACGGTGTCCATTTTTAATCCATAAGTACTTTTCGGAAATGTAGCGACCGTTTTGGATTGAACTCACAACTTCATCGTGACCTATAAGGGATTTCAGCCATTTTTCGAAAGAACGAGCAATTTTATGTTTGGAAGGCTTGGATAGTCGACGTACGAAGAATTGAGCTTACCTTTTGCACACGGTGTCCGTTTTGGGCCCATAAGTACTTTTTGGAAATGTAGCGACCCTTTTGGATTGAACTCACAACTTCGTCGTGCCCTGTAAGGGATTTCGGCCATTTTTCGAAACAATGAGCAAATTTATGTTTGGAAGGCGTGGATAGTCGGCGTACGAAGAATTGAGCGTAACTTTTGCACACGGTGTCCATTTTTAATCCATAAGTACTTTTCGGAAATGTAGCGACCGTTTTGGATTGAACTCACAACTTCATCGTGACCTATAAGGGATTTCGGCCATTTTTCGAAAGAATGAGCAATTTTATATTTGGAAGGCTTGGATAGTCGGCGTACGAAGAACTGAGCATAACTTTTGTACACGGTGTCCGTTTTGGCCCCATAAGTACTTTTTGGTTATGTACCATTTTGGATTGAACTCACAACTTCATCGTGACCTATAAGGGATTTCAGCCATTTTTCGAAAGAACGAGCAATTTTATGTTTGGAAGGCTTGGATCGTCGGCGTACGAAGAACTGAGCGTAACTTTTGCACACGGTGTCCGTTTTGGCCCCATAAGTACTTTTTGGAAATGTAGCGAGCCTTTTGGTTTGAACTCACAACTTCGTCGTGACCTGTATGGGATTTCGGCCATTTTTCGAAAGAATGAGCAAATTTATGTTTGGAAGGCTTGGATAGTCGGCGTACGAAGAATTGAGCGTAATTTTTGCACACGGTGTCCGTTTTTCCTCATAAGTACTTTTTGGAAATGTAGTGACCCTTTTGGATTGAACTCAGAACTTCGTCGTGACCTATAAGGGATTTCGGCCATTTTTCGAAAGAATGAGCAGATTTATGTTTGGAAGGCTTGGATAGTCGGCGTACGAAGAATTGAGCGTAACTTTTGCACACGGTGTCCGTTTTGGCCCCATAAGTACTTTTTGGAAATGTAGCGAGCCTTTTGGATTGAACTCACAACTTCGTCGTGACCTATAAGGGATTTTGGCCATTTTTCGAAAGAATGAGCAATTTTATATTTGGAAGGCTTGGATAGGCGGCGTACGAAGAACTGAGTGTAACTTTTGCACACAGTGTCCGTTTTGGCCCCATAAGTACTTTTGGAAAATGTAGCGACCCTTTTGGATTGAACTCACAACTTCGTCGTGACCTATAAGGGATTTCGGCCATTTTTCGAAAGATTGAGCAAATTTATGTTTGGAAGGCTTGGATAGTCGGCGTACGAAGAATTCAGCGTAACTTTTGCACACGGTGTCCGTTTCGGGCCCATAAGTACTTTTTGGAAATGTAGCGACCATTTTGGATTGAACACACCACTTCGTCATGATGTAAGACGGATTTCAGCCATTTTCTGAAGGAATTAGCAATTTTATACTTGGAGGGCTTGGATAGTCAGCGTACGAAAATTTGAGCGTACCTTATGCACACGGTGTCCGTTTTGGGCCCAAAAGTACTTTTTGGAAATGTAGCGACCGTTTTGGATTGTACTCACCACTTCGTCCTGACGTATGAGGCAATTCGGCCATTTTTCGAAAGAATTAGCACTTTTTTATTTGGAAGGCTTCGATAGTCGACGTACGATGAATTGAGCGTAGCTTTTTCCCACGGTGTCCGTTTTCGCCCCATTAGTACTTTTTGGAAATGTAGCGACCGTTTTGGATTGTACTCACCACTTCGTCCTGACGTATGAGGCAATTCGGCCATTTTTCGAAAGAATTAGCACTTTTTTATTTGGAAGGCTTCGATAGTCGACGTACGATGAATTGAGCGTAGCTTTTTCCCACGGTGTCCGTTTTCGCCCCATTAGTACTTTTTGGAAATGTAGCGACCGTTTTGGATTGAACTCAAAACTTTGTCCTTACGTATGACGGATTTCGGCCATTTTTTGAAAGAAAGAGCAATTTTATGTTTGAAGGCTTGGATAGTCGGCGTACGAAGAATTGAGCATACCTTTTTCACACGGTGTCCGTTTTCGCCCCATTAGTACTTTTTGGAAATGTAGCGACCCTTTTGGATTGAACTCACAACTTCGTCTTGACCTATAAGGGATTTCGGCCATTTTTCGAAAGAATGAGCAAATTTATGTTTGGAAGGCTTGGACAGTCGGCATACGAAGAACTGAGCGTAACTTTTGCACACGGTGTCCGTTTTGACCCATAAGTACTTTTTGGAAATGTAGCGACCGTTTTGGATTGAACTCACAACTTC
Organism: Olea europaea var. sylvestris; assembly: GCF_002742605.1. Lineage (NCBI taxonomy): Eukaryota > Viridiplantae > Streptophyta > Magnoliopsida > Lamiales > Oleaceae > Olea > Olea europaea. Next base: position 9,084 of record NW_019263009.1, on the reverse strand, counting down.
GTCGTGACCTCTAAGGGATTTCGGCCATTTTTCGAAAGAATGAGCAATTTTATGTTTGGAAGGCTTGGATAGTCGGCGTACGAAGAACTGAGCGTAACTTTTGCACACGGTGTCCGTTTTGGCCCCATAAGTACTTTTTGGAAATGTAGCGACCCTTTTGGATTGAACTCACTACTTCATCGTGACCTCTAAGGGATTTCGGCCATTTTTCGAAAGAATGAGCAAATTTATGTTTGGAAGGCTTGGACAGTCGGCATACGAAGAACTGAGCGTAACTTTTGCACACGGTGTCCGTTTTGGCCCCATAAGTACTTTTTGGAAATGTAGCGACCCTTTTGGATTGACCTCACAACTTCGTCGTGACCTCTAAGGGATTTCAGCCATCTTTCGAAAGAATGAGCAATTTTATGTTTGGAAGGCTTGGATAGTCGGCGTCCGAAGAACTGAGCGTAACTTTTGCACGCGGTGTCCGTTTTGGCCCCAGAAGTACTTTTTGGAAACGTAGCGACCGTTTTGGATTGAACTCACAACTTCATCGTGACCTATAAGAGATTTCGACCATTTTTTGAAAGAATGAGCAATTTTATGTTTGGAAGGCTTGGATAGTCGGAGTCCGAAGAACTGAGCGTAACTTTTGCACACGGTGTCCGTTTTGGCCCCATAAGTACTTTTTGGAAATGTAGCGAGCCTTTGAGATTGAACTCACAACTTCGTCGGGACCTATAAGGGATTTCGGCCATTTTTCGAAAGAATGAGCAATTTTATGTTTGGAAGGCTTGGATAGTCGGCGTACGAAGAATTGAGCGTACCTTTTGCACACGGTGTCCATTTTGGCCCCATAAGTATGTTTTGGAAATGTAGCGAGCCTTTGAGATTGAACTCACAACTTCATCGTGACCTATAAGAGATTTCGACCATTTTTCGAAAGAATGAGCAAATTTATGTTTGGAAGGCTTGGATAGTCGGCGTACGAAGAATTGAGCGTACCTTTTGCACACGGTGTCCATTTTGGCCCCATAAGTATGTTTTGGAAATGTAGCGACCGTTTTGGATTGAACTCAAAACTTCGTCGTGACGTATGACGGATTTCAGCCATTTTCTGAAAGAATTAGCACTTTTATGCTTGGAAGGCTTAGATAGTCGACGTACGAAGAATTGAGCTTACCTTTTGCACACGGTGTCCGTTTTGGGCCCATAAGTACTTTTTGGAAATGTAGCGACTGTTTTGGATTGAACTCAAAACTTCGTCATGACGTATGACGGATTTTGGCCATTTTTGAAAGAATGTTTGAATGCTTGGACAGTCGGCGTACGAAGAATTGAGCGTACCTTTTTCACACGGTGTCCGTTTTGGCCCCATAAGTACTTTTTGGAAATGTAGCGACCCTTTTGGATTGAACTCACAACTTCGTCTTGACCTATAAGGGATTTCGGCCATTTTTCGAAAGAATAAGCAAATTTACGTTTGGAAGGCTTGGATAGTCGGCGTACAAAGAATTGAGCGTAACTTTTGCACACGGTGTCCGTTTTGGCCCCAAAAGTACTTTTTGGTTATGTAGCGACCGTTTTGGATTGAACTCACAACTTCATCGTGACCTATAAGGGATTTCGGCCATTTTTCGAAAGAATAAGCAAATTTACGTTTGGAAGGCTTGGATAGTCGGCGTACGAAGAATTGAGCGTAACTTTTGCGCACGGTGTCCGTTTTGGGCCCATGAGTACTTTTTGGAAATGTAGCGACCGTTTTGGATTGAACTCACAACTTCATCGTGACCTATAAGGGATTTCGGCCATTTTTCGAAAGAATGAGCAATTTTATGTTTGGAAGGCTTGGATAGTCGGCGTACGAAGAACTGAGCGTAACTTTTGCACATGGTGTCCATTTTGGCCCCAAAAGTAATTTTTGGAAATGTAGCGACCCTTTTGGATTGAACTCAAAACTTCGTCGTGACGTATGATGGATTTTGGCCATTTTTTGAAATAAAGAGCAATTTTATGTTTGAAGGCTTGGATAGTCGGCGCACGAAGAACTGAGCGTAACTTTTGCACACGGTGTCCGTTTTGGCCCAATGAGTACTTTTTGGAAATTTAGCGAGCCTTTTGGATTGAACTCACAACTTCGTCATGACCTATAAGGGATTTCGGCCATTTTTCGAATGAATGAGCAAATTTATGTTTGGAAGGCTTGGATAGTCGGCTTACGAAGAATTGAGCGTAACTTTTGCACACGGTGTCCGTTTTGGGCCCATAAGTACTTTTTGGAAATGTAGCGACCCTTTTGGATTGAACTCACCACTTCTTCGTGACGTATGACGGATTTCAGCCATTTTCTGAAAGAATTAGCACTTTTATACTTGGAAGGCTTGGATAGTCGGCGTACGAAAAATTGAGCGTACCTTTTGCACACGGTGTCCATTTTGGGCCCATAAGTACTTTTTGGAAATGTAGCGACCCTTTTGGATTGAACTCACCACTTCTTCGTGACGTATGACGGATTTCAGCCATTTTCTGAAAGAATTAGCACTTTTATACTTGGAAGGCTTGGATAGTCGGCGTACGAAAAATTGAGCGTACCTTTTGCACACGGTGTCCGTTTTGGGCCCATAAGTACTTTTTGGAAATGCAGCGACCCTTTTGGATTGAACTCAAAACTTCGTCGTGACGTATGACGGATTTCGGCCATTTTTTGAAAGAATGAGCAATTTTATGTTTGAAGGCTTGGATAGTCGGCGTACGAAGAATTGAGCGTAACTTTTGCTCACGGTGTCCGTTCTGGCCCCATAAGTACTTTTTCGAAATGTAGCGACCGTTTTGGATTGAACTCACAACTTCGTCGTGACCTATAAGGGATTTTGGCCATTTTTCGAAAGAATGAGCAATTTTATGTTTGGAAGGCTTGGATAGTCGGCGTACGAAGAAATGAGCGTAACTTTTGCACACGGTGTCCGTTTTGGCCCCATAAGTACTTTTTGGAAATGTAGCGACCCTTTTGGATTGAACTCACAACTTCGTCGTGCCCTGTAAGGGATTCCGGCCATTTTTCGAAACAATGAGCAAATTTACGTTTGGAAGGCTTGGATAGTCGGCGTACGAAGAATTGAGCGTAACTTTTGCACACGGTGTCCGTTTTGGCCCCATAAGTACTTTTTGGATATGTAGCGACCGTTTTGGATTGAACTCACAACTTCGTCGTGACCTATAAGGGATTTCGGCCATTTTTCGAAAGAATGAGCAATTTTATGTTTGAAGGCTTGGATAGTTGGCGCACGAAGAACTGGGCGTAACTTTTGCACATGGTGTCCGTTTTGGCCCCATAAGTACTTTTTGAAAATGTAGCGAGCCTTTTGGATTGAACTCAAAACTTAGTCGTGACGTATGATGGACTTCAGCCATTTTTTGAAAGAAAGAGCAATTTTATGTTTGAAGGCTTGGATAGTCGGCGCACGAAGAACTGAGCGTAACTTTTGCACACGGTGTCCGTTTTGGCCCCATGAGTACTTTTTGGAAATGTAGCGAGCCTTTTGGATTGAACTCACAACTTCGTCGTGACCTATAAGGGATTTCGGCCATTTTTCGAATGAATGAGCAAATTTATGTTTGGAAGGCTTGGATAGTCGGTTTACGAAGAATTGAGCGTAACTTTTGCACACGGTGTCCGCTTAGGCCCCATAAGTACTTTTTGGATATGTAGCGACCGTTTTGGACTGAACTCACAACTTCGTAGTGACCTATAAGGGATTTCGGCCATTTTTCGAAAGAATGAGCAATTTTATGTTTGGAAGGCTTGGATAGTCGGCGTACGAAGAATTGAGCGTAACTTTTGCACACGGTGTCCGCTTAGGCCCCATAAGTACTTTTTGGATATGTAGCGACCGTTTTGGACTGAACTCACAACTTCGTAGTGCCGTATGAGGGATTTCGGCCATTTTTCGAAAGAATGAGCAAATTTATGTTTGGAAGGCTTGGATAGTCGGCGTACGAAGAATTGAGCGTAACTTTTGCACACGGTGTCCGCTTAGGCCCCATAAGTACTTTTTGGATATGTAGCGACCGTTTTGGACTGAACTCACAACTTCGTAGTGCCGTATGAGGGATTTCGGCCATTTTTCGAAAGAATGAGCAAATTTATGTTTGGAAGGCTTGGATAGTCGGCGTACGAAGAATTGAGCGTAACTTTTGCACACGGTGTCCGCTTAGGCCCCATAAGTACTTTTTGGATATGTAGCGACCGTTTTGGACTGAACTCACAACTTCGTAGTGCCGTATGAGGGATTTCGGCCATTTTTCGAAAGAATGAGCAAATTTATGTTTGGAAGGCTTGGATAGTCGGCGTACGAAGAATTGAGCGTAACTTTTGCACACGGTGTCCGCTTAGGCCCCATAAGTACTTTTTGGATATGTAGCGACCGTTTTGGACTGAACTCACAACTTCGTAGTGCCGTATGAGGGATTTCGGCCATTTTTCGAAAGAATGAGCAAATTTATGTTTGGAAGGCTTGGATAGTCGGCGTACGAAGAATTGAGCGTAACTTTTGCACACGGTGTCCGCTTAGGCCCCATAAGTACTTTTTGGATATGTAGCGACCGTTTTGGACTGAACTCACAACTTCGTAGTGCCGTATGAGGGATTTCGGCCATTTTTCGAAAGAATGAGCAAATTTATGTTTGGAAGGCTTGGATAGTCGGCGTACGAAGAATTGAGCGTAACTTTTGCACACGGTGTCCGCTTAGGCCCCATAAGTACTTTTTGGATATGTAGCGACCGTTTTGGACTGAACTCACAACTTCGTAGTGCCGTATGAGGGATTTCGGCCATTTTTCGAAAGAATGAGCAAATTTATGTTTGGAAGGCTTGGATAGTCGGCGTACGAAGAACTGAGCGTAACTTTTGCACACGGTGTCCGTTTTGGCCCCATAAGTACTTTTTGGAAATGTAGCGACCCTTTTGGATTGAACTCAAAACTTCGTCGTGACGTATGACGGATTTCGGCCATTTTTTGAAAGAATGAGCAATTTTATGTTTGAAGGCTTGGATAGTCGGCGTACGAAGAATTGAGCGTAACTTTTGCACACGATGTCCGTTCTAGCCTCATAAGTACTTTTTGGATATGTAGCGACCCTTCTGGATTGAACTCACAACTTCGTCGTGACCTATAAGGGATTTCGGCAATTTTTCGAAAGAATGAGCAAATTTATGTTTGGAAGGCTTGGATAGTCGGCGTACGAAGAATTGAGCGTAACTTTTGCACACGGTGTCCGTTTTGGCCCCATAAGTACTTTTTGGAAATGTAGCGACCGTTTTGGATTGAACTCACAACTTCGTCGTGACCTATAAGAGATTTTGGCCATTTTTCGAAAGAATGAGCAATTTTATGTTTGGAAGGCTTGGATAGTCGGCGTACTTAGAATTGAGCGTAACTTTTGCACATGGTGTCCGTTTTGGCCCCATAAGTACTTTTTGGTTATGTACCGTTTTGGATTGAACTCACAACTTCATCGTGACCTATAAGGGATTTCGGCCATTTTTCGAAAGAATGAGCAATTTTATGTTTGGAACGCTTGGATAATCGGCGTACGAAGAATTGAGCGTAACTTTTGCACATGGTGTCCGTTTTGGCCCCATAAGTACTTTTTGGTTATGTACCGTTTTGGATTGTACTCACAACTTCATCGTGACCTATAACGGATTTCGGCCATTTTTCGAAAGAATGAGCAATTTTATGTTTGGAACGCTTGGATAATCGGCGTACGAAGAATTGAGCGTAACTTTTGCACATGGTGTCCGTTTTGGCCCCATAAGTACTTTTTGGTTATGTACCGTTTTGGATTGTACTCACAACTTCATCGTGACCTATAAGGGATTTCGGCCATTTCTCGAAAGAATGAGAAATTTTAGGTCTGGAAGGCTTGGATAGTCGGCGTACTTAGAATTGAGCGTAACTTTTGCACACGGTGTCCGTTTTGGCCCCATAAGTACTTTTTGGTTATGTAGCGACCGTTTTAGATTGAACTCACAACTTCATCATGACCTATAACGGATTTCGGCCATTTTTCGAAAGAATGAGCAATTTTATGTTTGGAAGGCTTGGATAGTCGGCGTACGAAGAACTGAGCGTAACTTTTGCACACGGTGTCCGTTTTGGCCCCATAAGTACTTTTTGGATATGTAGCGACCGTTTTAGATTGAACTCACAACTTCATCATGACCTATAACGGATTTCGGCCATTTTTCGAAAGAATGAGCAAATTTATGTTTGGAAGGCTTGGATAGTCGGCGTACGAAGAATTGAGCGTAACTTTTGCACAAGGTGTCCGTTTTTGCCCCATAAGTACTTTTTGGAAATGTTGCGACCCTTTTGGATTGAACTCAGAACTTCGTCGTGACCTATAAGGGATTTCGGCCATTTTTCGAAAGAATGAGCAAATTTATGTTTGGAAGGCTTGGATAGTCGGCGTACGAAGAATTGAGCGTAACTTTTGCACAAGGTGTCCGTTTTGGCCCCATAAGTACTTTTTGGAAATGTAGCAAGCCTTTTGGATTGAACTCAAAACTTCGTCGTGACGTATGATGGATTTCAGCCATTTTTTGAAAGAAAGAGCAATTTTATGTTTGAAGGCTTGGATAGTCGGCGCACGAAGAACTGAGCGTAACTTTTGCAAACGGTGTCCGTTTTGGCCCCATGAGTACTTTTTGGAAATGTAGCGAGCCTTTTGGATTGAACTCACCACTTCTTCGTGACGTATGATGGATTTCAGCCATTTTCTAAAAGAATTAGCACTTTTATACTTGGAAGGCTTGGATAGTCGACGTACGACGAATTGAGCTTACCTTTTGCACACGGTGTCCGTTTTGGGCCCATAAGTATTTTTTGGAAATGTTGCGACCCTTTTGGATTGAACTCACAACTTCGTCGTGACCTATAAGAGATTTTGGTCATTTTTCGAAAGAATGAGCAATTTTATGTTTGGAAGGCTTGGATAGTCGGCGTACGAAGAACTGAGCGTAACTTTTGCACAAGGTGTCCATTTTGGCCCCATAAGTACTTTTTGGAAATGTAGCGAGCCTTTTGGATTGAACTAAAAACTTCGTCGTGACGTATGATGGATTTCGGCCATTTTTGGAAAGAAAGAGCAATTTTATGTTTGAAGGCTTGGATAGTCGGCGCACGAAGAACTGAGCGTAACTTTTGCACACGGTGTCCGTTTTGGCCCCATGAGTACTTTTTGGAAATGAAGCGAGCCTTTTGGATTGAACTCACAACTTCGTTGTGACCTATAAGGGATTTCGGCCATTTTTCGAATGAATGAGCAAATTTATGTTTGGAAGGCTTGGATAGTCGGCTTACGAAGAATTGAGCGTAACTTTTGCACACGGTGTCCGTTTTGGCCCCATGAGTACTTTTTGGAAATGAAGCGAGCCTTTTGGATTGAACTCACAACTTCGTCGTGACCTATAACGGATTTCGGCCATTTTTCGAAAGAACGAGCAATTTTATGTTTGGAAGGCTTGGATAGTCGGCGTCCGAAGAACTGAGCGTAACTTTTGCACACGGTGTCCGTTTTGGCCCCATGAGTACTTTTTGGAAATGTAGCGAGCCTTTTGGATTGATCTCAAAACTTCGTCGTGACGAATGATGGATTTCGGCCATTTTTTGAAAAAAAGACCAATTTTATGTTTGAAGGCTTGGATAGTCGGCGCACGAAGAACTGAGCGTAACTTTAGCACACGGTGTCCGTTTTGGCCCCATGAGTACTTTTTGGAAATGTAGCGAGCCTTTTGGATTGAACTCACAACTTCGTCGTGACGTTCGAGGGATTTCGGCCATTTATCGAAAGAACGAGCACTTTTATATTTGGAACGCTTGGATAGTCAGCGCACGAAGAATTGAGCGTAACTTTAGCACACGGTGTCCGTTTTGGGCCCATAAGTACTTTTTGGAAATGTAGCGACCCTTTTGGATTGAACTCACCACTTCTTCGTGACGGATGACGGATTTCAGCCATTTTCTGAAAGACTTAGCACTTTTATGATGGAAGGCTTGGATAGTCGGCGTACGAAGAATTGAGCTTACCTTTTACACACGGTGTCCGTTTTGGGCCCATAAGTACTTTTTGGAAATGTAGCGACCCTTTTGGATTGAACTCACCACTTCTTCGTGACGTATGACGGATTTCAGCCATTTTCTGAAAGACTTAGCACTTTTATACTTGGAAGGCTTGGATAGTCGACGTACGAAGAATTGAGCTTACCTTTTGCACGCGGTGTCCGTTTTGGGTCCATAAGTACTTTTTGGAAATGTAGCGACCCTTTTGGATTGAACTCAAAACTTCGTCGTGACGTATGATGGATTTCGGCCATTTTTCGAAAGAACGAGCACTTTTATATTTGGAACGCTTGGATAATCGGCGTACGAAGAATTGAGCTTACCTTTTACACACGGTGTCCGTTTTGGCCCCATAAGTACTTTTTGGATATGTAGCGACCGTTTTGGATTGAACTCACAACTTCATCGTGACCTATAAGGGATTTCGGCCATTTATCGAAAGAACGAGCACTTTTATATTTGGAACGCTTGGATAATCGGCGTACGAAGAATTGAGCTTACCTTTTACACACGGTGTCCGTTTTGGCCCCATAAGTACTTTTTGGATATGTAGCGACCGTTTTGGATTGAACTCACTACTTCGTCGTGACGTATGACGGATTTCAGCCATTTTCTGAAAGAAAGAGCAATTTTATGTTTGGAAGGCTTGGATAGTCGGCGTACGAAAAACTGAGCGTAACTTTTGCACACGATGTCCGTTTTGGGCCCATAAGTACTTTGTGGAAATGTAGCGACCCTTTTGGATTGAACTCAAAACTTCGTCGTGACGTATGATGGATTTCGGCCATTTTTTGAAAGAATGAGCAATTTTATGTTTGAAGGCTTGGATAGTCGGCGTACGAAGAATTGATCGTAACTTTTGCACACGGTGTCCTTTCTGGCCCCATAAGTACTTATTGGATATGTAGCGACCGTTTTGGATTGAACTCACAACTTCATCGTGACCTATAAGGGATTTCGGCCATTTTTCGAAAGAATG